>NC_057805.1:122097835-122397835 GCF_018294505.1 Triticum aestivum
TCCCACAGTACGCTCTCGTAGACTGCCGTCCTCTAGCCGCGCCGCTACCGCTGGTGATGTTCTTGTGGAGGCGCACGGCGGTCAGCGCCGCCACCGCTGGCGACGTTCGTGTGGAGACGCACGGCGGTCAGCTTCTCCCACGGTACGCGCATTCTAGACTGAGGCCCCGTGCATGCCGGTGTAGCGTTGAATGTTAGCTGATAGACGCTGTTAATCTCACTGTTTGCCGAAGTAGTTTACAGTCAATATGCTCTGCTTAAGAAGCTTCCTTGCCCTATTTTGCACTCAATCTGCTTAGCTGAGATGGCATGCCAAGGCCGATTAGTTGCTAAAATATCCTGCCATATATTTATTGTGACGTAGATTGCCATGGTCTAGTAGCCAATCTGTTAGGTGAAATAGCTCTACACCGTTTTATACTCGATCTTTGTTGCTGCGATGGCCTTCGATAGTTCGATGGCTGTGTGCTCGGCCTCATTGACTGTTGAAACAGCCTGCCATAATTTAGCACTCAAATCTGTTTGCTGAATTAGCTTTACATATATTTCGTTACTTAGATCTGCTCGTCCAAATATCTTGCCATAGCTTTAGACATCGACCTAGGTATTTTCTTCTGGACTTCATAAAAAACATATATGTTTTTCCTGTAATATCTAGTAGAAGAACTAATTTGTATGTCTAACAGATGGACAGGACTTGGATAACTTCTGCTCAAAGATTCTCCGCTGCATATGTCGAGGGGGTTGAAAACTTCATGAACTTTATCAGAGCTGAGTACGGTGGTCCGAAATCAGATGTGCTCTGCCCGTGTAGCAGTTGTATGAATTCAGTTACAAGACCCCAGTCAACTGTGCAAAATCATCTACACTTGTATGGGATGTCGGTCACATATACTAGGTGGGTTCATCGTGGTGAAGCTGTGAACGTCAATGTTATTGACTACGTGGAAGCAGCAGATCACCATCTTGATCTGCCTGATGCTCAGGTGGAAGAGGAGGAGGAGGAGGTGGTGGTGGCGGAGCCAGTGAGTTTGACCAACATTGAAACAATGCTATGAAATGCTCGTGCATTCCGTGAACTTTCACCCGCAGAAGAAAAACGGTGGGCCCGCATGTTGGAACAATGCAACGTGGCTGTCACCCCAGGAAATAAGCTGTCAGTATTCTCAGCTATGGTCACCTTTCTTCAGGTTAAGACATCTGAGCGGATGACCAACAAATCATTCGATGCGATGTTGGCTGCTTTCCGCAAAGCTTTCCTAGATGCGTCTGAGCTGCCACACACCTACAGTAAAATGAAGAATTTCCTTCGTGCAGTTGGAATTGGATATTATATGATCCATGTTTGTAAGAATAATTGTGTTCTGTTCCGAAAGGATTATGCCAACTTAAGTGAATGCCCGAAATGCAAATCATCAAGATGGAAAGATGGCGATGCTGTGAAGAGGATTCCTCGTAATGTTCTGAGACATTTTCCAATTACACCAAGATTGCAGAGGTTGTTTCATGATGCTGAAACAAGAGAGGATGTACTGTGGCATTCTAAGAACCAGGATTTCAGAGATCAGAATGTAATGAGCCATCCATCTCATGGTAGTGAGTGGAAAAGCTTCAATCAGAAGCACGAAATGTTTGCTGCTGACCCGAGAAACATTAGACTTGGCTTAGCTTCAGATGGATTTAACCCATTTGGCCACCAGAGCGCCACATATAGCATGTGGCCAGTGCTTGTTATCCCTTACAACATGCCTCCAAATGTCTGCACCAAAGAATCAAACTACATGATGGCCTTGCTCATCCCAGGTCCAAAAAGTCCTGGAAAGGATTTTGATTTGTTCATGGAGCCTCTTGTGGAGGAACTTCAACAGCTATGGAGGGGTGTTCTCACTCGAGACCTATATAGCAGCCCATCAGCTGATTTCTTTCTGCGTGCTGTTATAATTTGGTGCATCCATGATTATCCGGCTTTGAGCACTATGTCAGGGCGAACGACACATGGTTACAATGCATGTGTTCGCTGTGACAGGAATCCGCTGTCATACGCAATACTTAGCAAGATCTGTTACATTGGACACCGCCGTTTCCTTGCCAAGGACAAGCCGCATCCTAGAAAATACCGAAGACATGTGTTCAATGCAAAGCATGAAAACCGTGATGCGCCAAAGAGGCTCACCACCGATGAGTTGCAAGTGGAATTAGAGAAGGTCAGGCGTATTACACCAGGAAACCATCCTGATAATGGTAGCGGGAAAAGGAAGCGTGGCAGGGTAGAAGAGAGATTATTGTTTACCCGCAGGTCCACTTTGTGGGACTTGGAGTATTGGAAAGATTTGGATCTGCGGCATAATCTTGATGTGATGCACATCGAGAAAAATATATGTGACAACATCATCGGCACACTTCTTAATATTGAAGGCAAGACGAAAGATACCTTAAAATCTAGGATTGATTTGACACACCTGGGTATCAGAAAGGATTTGCTGGTGCAAGATGAAGGTAAACCACGGGATATGGCACCAGCTGTGTACGTCTTGGACAAGGTAAAAAGAAAAGAATTCTGCAAGGTCCTGTCACGTATGAGATTCCCACATGGATTTGCTTCCAACCCTGAAAGGAGAGTCAGTGCAGATGGAGACAAGGTACAAGGGTTGAAAACTCATGACTGCCACGTCCTACTTCAAAGGGTTTTACCTGTTATCCTTAGAGGATTGGGCCGCCCTGACTTATACAGAGCAGTTGCAGAGTTGGGACAATTCTTCAGGGAACTCTGCAGTAGAAATATCAGGATAGATGCTTTGGAGCGTCTTAGAGACAAGATACCAACTATCCTATGCGACCTTAAGAAGATATATCCTCCAGCCTTCTTTGATGTGATGGTGCATTTGGCTGTTCATCTACCTGATGAGGCACTACTTAGAGGTCCAGTACAGTATGGCTGGATGTACCCTATTGAAAGGCGGCTAGGCACTTTCAAGGGCTATGTTAGGAACATAGCTAGACCCGAGGGTTCCATTGCAGAGGCCTACATTGCTACAGAAGCGTTGACATTCTGCTCAAAATACATTGAAACAGCTGATCAGCTTAGCAAAGACGTGGATGAAGACAATCCCGGGCTCAGTGTTTTCGATTATTCTGTTCGAGTTACAGGGAAGAGTCGACAAGAGGACAAACCTAAAGATTTGGACAAAATGGTTTGGTATGTGTTGAATAACTGTCCTGAGATACTACCTTATATCAAGTAAGTGCTAAGTATTGCAGCTTATACATCGTAATCTACTAAACTTGCAGCACATTCTTATATATTTAGATGTTTGACGCGATCACTATGTTGTGCAGCATCTACAAAAAGGAGTTACTGCCGCAAAATCCAAGAAACATTGACAAACTGGTTATGGCAGGATTTGCGAAATGGTTCAAGAGCCATGTAAGCTTTTGAATTGCACTGTCAGTTTTTTTAATATATTGAGTACATAAGATGATCAGCTTGTCTATTTTCTAACCATAGGTTAAGAAGATGCGGGAGGATGGGCAGGCAGTTGATGATGCCCTTTACTCACTAGCAATGGGTCCTGATACTCGGGTAAGACATTATGAATCTTGCGTTGTTGGAGATGTGCGCTACAACACCCTTGCACAAGACGAAGGCAGGAAGACACAAAACAGTGCCATCATGAGCATGGATACGTATGACGAAGAGACAACTGAAATGTATGCTAATATAACAGACATTGTTCAGTTGCAGTATATCTCCAGTTTCGAGGATCATCGGTGTGTGGTTCTGTTGTGCTGTCGTTGGTATAACCTGTTTTCCAGGATCGCAAAACCCAGAGCTGACGATTATTTCAAATCCATCAATGTCAAGGCGGCATACTAGACCAACGAGCCTTTTATTTTGGCAAATCAAGCAACACAGATATTTTTCTTGGAAGACACATTTGCACGTAGCGATGACTGGAGAGTAGTGCAAAGGTTTGAGCAGAGGAATTCGTTTAATGAAGTTGCACAACAAGATGATGCTTACACTGCTCCTGATGTACAAGATAACACAGATGTTCCTAATATCTTTGAGAACCATCACGTCAATGACGCCGGCGAAAAGATTGCCTGTCGTGCTGTGGACATACAAGAGTTGATCAAGAAGAAGCCAACGTTCGAGGACGTTCAGGACGAAGAAGAAGATGACACCATGGGGAATTACGATTCAGACTGATACACATGGCGAAGATGTTGACGCTGCTGCTGCGGATGATGATTACATTGCTTTTGTCGTATTTTCCTGTCAGAAGACGTTTTTTTATCTACTGTGTGAAATTGTGTTTGCTATGACAACTGAAACCTGGTGAACATGTTGTTTAGTATTTTTCCTGTGAGAACATCACTTGTTATGTATGCTGATTTGTGCTTGGTGATTGTATGACGACTAAAACATGATGACATTGTTGTTTAGTTGTACTCATATTTGGCTGTGAAACTTGAATTTGATGACATAGTTTGTTGTTGGACTGCAATTTTCTCGACATCTTCGAATGAGAACAAAGCTGACCCGACAGGTCCTCTGCTAATTTATGTATTTATTACCAAAAGGGCCTCTGCGATTTATTTATTTATGAGCAAAAGGGGATACCCCTGATTTCCGTTAATAGAAATCATTAGATGTTCACAACACTACGCCCAGCCTGCTACACAGGTTTCATTCATTACTAGTTTCAGCAAAGTGCTCATGTCATAGCCACTGAATACATCACGAGTGCTACATACACTGCAAATAAAGATACAATCATCCTACAGAGCACATCGATTTTGCCCATTATCTTCACAAGCTCTTTCATCTCCTCATTGCTGTCAAGGCCGTTCAGCAGCTGTTGCTTGGCCATGATCAGAGGAACTGCATCTTTAACCTTCTGCTCTGCATCTTCCTCTTCTGCCATTCCTTCAGTTACTTGTCCAACACCCAATCTGCTGGTATTGGGATTCCTCGGCTAACCAAATAATCAGCGTAGTTGCACCCCCCCACATCAGCAACTTCCCAGAAATATAAATCACACGAATCTTCCCTTTTCTACACGAATCAAATTGGAAGATCCTCAACCAAACTATTAAAAAAATCAGCGACTGAAAGCAGCAAAACAACACTTAAACATATTATTACCCCATGATTCGGGCATTTGTAGAAGACTCGGCCAGGGTTGCGGATTGTGGTTGAGACGCGACGGATGACTCTGCGTGATTTGCAGCAGTGGCACCACACCAACGGCAGCGGGTTGCGATGAGCAACCGGCTGCGGTGCGCGTGCCGGCGGGGGTGTGATGAGACCCAAAGGCGATGGTACGGGTGGCGACTTGGCGCATATTTGGTTGTTGCCTGCTGAAGAGCAGGTGGACGAGCAGCCAGCGGACATGGTTGTTGCGGCCAGAGCTTCTGATGCTAGGCAGAGTAAGTAGAGAAGAGGAGAAGCGAACGTTGGATATGTCAGTTTCATTACTTGCAGAGTAGCATAGCACCATATATTGTCATAGTCTAGGTTTGGATTCGAACCAGCTACAGGAGCACGTCTCTCTTTTTTCTAAAACTCAGCAACGTCTCTTTACTGGTACACTAGCTTGTTCTGTACGCCTTCTCAAGTCTTTAATTCCTCCACCTGACATCTGGGACCCACCGGAAGGGTCTCTGTATTTCGTGAAAAAAACGTGCCCCCCGCTGACAGGTCGGACCAACCAGCTATCTTCGCACGCAAGGAAGTGCATCCTTATTACGCACAAAAAAAATGAATACTCCCCCTGCCAGCTGGAACCCAGCATCATGGGAGGCTGACTTGTGGGCCTACCAAGTTGACGGGGACGGAGGGCTTTGTCAACCTAGTCCATATGAATGATTCTAGCTCCAGTTACCGTACGATGTTCATCCAACGGCAGTAGTGCTTCTTCAACCTCTGGTCTTCTTGCTTGAGCCGCCCAAACCAGCGTCGGTCGTGCCGCGTGCTCCTGCCTCCCGTGGCCGGCTGTGATGCCGCGGAGGCCTCACCGCCCCCTACTACTCCCACCGCTCGCCAGGCCATCCCTCTACTCACCCACACCCCCTGTTATTCTGCGGCGACGACAGCCTCACACCGCAGCCGAACCAGTGAACCCTCGTACTCCTCTCCGCATGGGCATCCACTGCCGCGTCTTCCCCGGCTCCGCGTCGTCCCCTTCCTAGGCCTCGCTGTCGTCCACCGCCTTGGTGCTCTCGGTGCGGCGTGGTCAATGTGGTCAACGACCGACTTCTATCGGAAGAGTACTGTACGTGGAGAGGCTGACAACTGGGTCCACGGCCGCAGCTGGGTCCACGGCCACAGCCCAGTCTTTTTGTGATTTACCAAGTAAGTCGCTTTGTCAGGCCTGTTGGGCTGCAAATCTTTCAAGATGAGGAGAGCTTCATTCGGCTGGCCGAGAAAATAGCTTATCAGTAATGAGAAATGGGCTATACATTTTTAAAACACATCAAACCGGCAATTAGTTTCAAATTTCTTTTTTTCATTTCGAGATTTTAAATTGCATTAATTTTTATGCGTGGACAATTTGTTGGATTTTATATTGATACACATTTATTTTTAAAATCAGTTTGAATGTGACTCGAAATTTCGGGATTAAAAACAGTTCAGACTGCACCGAAATATGCAAAATTTCATACAATTTTTTAACCGTGGCCACAATATGGGCTGTAATACTAACAAAAAGAATATGGGCTCCAAAAAAACCTTAAGAATTAGCAAATGGGCTGTAAATTATTAGAAATAATGGCAGATGGGATGTATGCTGTTTTCCACAGATTTGAGGCTTTCCTAAAAAAAGGTTGACGCACAAGCAGTGACTGTTGGATGTCCATCCAACGGCCGTCGTGCTTCTTCAATCGCCCCACCGTACTCCCATCGCTGGCCTAGCCATCCCTCTACTCACCCACACCTGCTGTTATTCTCCGGCGACGGCAGACGAACCAGTAAACCCTCGTACAGTCGTACTCCCCTCCACGTGGGAAACAATTGCCGAGTCTTCCCTGCCTCCGTGTCGTTCCCTTCCAAGGCCTCGCCATCGTCCACCGCCCTGGTGCTCTCGGCGTGGCATGGTCAACGTGGTCAAGGAACGACTTCCATCGGAAGAGTACTATACGTGGAGAGGCTGACAGCTGGGTCCACGGCAGCCGCAAGGAAGTGCCTCCTTATTACGCGGAAAATAATTATTCCTCCACCTGACAGTAGGGACCCACCGGACGGGCCATCGTATTTGGCGAAAAAACGTTTCCCCCTGACTGTTGGGACCCACCGGACAGGCCAATGTATTTTGTGAAAAAAAGTCCCCCCCGCTGTCAGCTCGGACCCACCGGAGGTGCCTCCTTATTACGCACAAAAAAATGAATACTCCCCCTGCTAGTTGGGACCCACCTTGGTGGGAGGCTGACTTGTGGGCCTACTAAGTTGACGGGGACGGAGTTCTTTGTCAACTTAGTCAATATGAACGATTCTAGCTCCAGTGACCGTACGATGTCCATCCAACGGCCGTAGTGCTTCTTCAACCTCTGGTCTTGTTGCTCCAGCCGCCCAAAGCAGCGCCGGTCGTGCCGCATGCTCCTACCTCCCGTGGTCGGCTGTGCTGCCGCGGAGGCCTCACCGCCCCCTACTATTCCCACCGCTGGCCAGGCCATCCCTCTACTCACCCACACCCCTTGTTATTCTGCGGCGACAGCAGCCTCACACCGCAGCGAACCAGTGAACCCTTGTACTCCTCTACGCGCGGGCTTCCACTGCCGCGTCTTCCCCGGCTCCGCGTCGTCCCCTTCCTAGGCCTCACCGTCGCCCACCGCCTTGGTGCTCTTGGCGCGGCATGGTCAACGTGGTCAAGGAATGACAGCTGGGTCCACGGCTGCAGCAAGAAAGTGCCTCCTTATTACGCGCAAAATAATTATTCCTCCACCTGACAGCGGGGACCCACCGGATGGGCCACCGTATTTCGTGAAAAAAAGTTTCCCCCTGACTGTTGGGACCCACCAGCTACATCTTCGCACGCAAGGAAGTGCGTCCGGGCAAAAAAACGATTCGCCCCCCTGACTGCTGGGACCCACCAACTACATCTTCGCAGGCAAGGAAGTGCCTGACAGTCGGGACCCACCTGGTCGAAGCGTACGTAGCGTTGTCATTCTGGTCGCGAACGTGTACGTACATACTGGTCGATGTAGAGGCGTGCATGTGTCGTAGTAGAGGCGCGCACGTAGCATGTACACGTACGTACAGCGGCCAGGGTGCAAGAAAGAAAATACGGCCAAGTACGTACATACGGGCAGGGTCTCGAACGCCTACTCGCGCATACGTACGGCCAGGGCTCGTGTACATGGCTGGGTCGGAACGGAGAAACAGCGCCGTCGTCGTGTTCATGGGGAGCCAACCGGCTGGGTCGGAACGGAATGCGTCGTCGTGTTCATCGGGAGGGCTTGGACGGAACAGCCGATGGAAACGAGGCCTGGCGTACCGCAGAACGGAGGAAACGGCCTTGTGTTCGACCGGCCACGTTCGAAATGGGATCCTGTTCATCGGGAGGGGTCTGACGTACCGCAAAACAGAGGAAACGGACCTCCTATGGTCGAAACGGGGGTCCTGTTGATGGGGAGGGGTGTGGCGTACCGCAAAACGGAGGAAATGGACTTGTGTTGGAGCGCTACGGTTGAAACGGGGGTCCTGTTCATCGGGAGGGGTGTGGCGTACCGCAAAACGGGACTCCACGGGATACTGTTCATCTCCACCGTCGACCCCCTCCAGCCTCCACGGGCTACTATTCATCTACCGTCGACCTCCTCCAGCCTCCACCTGCGATTGTTCATCCACGGGCTCCTGTTCATCCAGCCTCCACCGCGCGCTACTCCACCGGCTACTGTTCAACCAGCCCTCTCCACGGGCTCCTGTTCAACCACCCCTCCCCGGGCTACTGTTCATCCTTCCCTCCACCGTCTAGTGTTCATCCTGCCCTCCACGGGGTGGTCCTGTTCATCTTGCCCTCCACGGGGTCCTGTTCATCTAGCCCCAACCGGCTCGAACGATCGGGGTACTGTTCATCCAGAGGCAACACCACGGGGTCCTGTTCATCCACCCCCACCGGGAACTATTCATCCACCCACCCCCCGCGCAACACTCACTGTTCATCCAGAGGCAGCATCGATCGGCTTCAGTTAGCAGCAGTAGCGAAGGAATCGCTCGATCGGGTTCAGTTATCAGCCATCAATCGATCGCTCGGGTTCAGTAACGCGTAGCCTGCAGTGCAATCGCTCGGGTTCAGTTAGAGCCCAACGCCTCGCTCGGGTTCAGTTAGAGCCCAACGCCTCGCACCCACGCGCGTGTGTGTACGAGAGAAACACGCATCGCTCGGCCCCGGCCACCCACCGTAACCGGGAACACCCCGATATTTTCCTCGCCCTCACTTCTACCATGGTTTTTTCCGTCATGGACGGCCCAAAGAATGTCATGCAGCTGCTTCTCCGGCCCGCCCAGGACGAAAAGCCCATTTTCTGTCATGATTTTTTGTCATAGAAGTAGGACCCCACCACATCTATGATGATACCGTGTTTTGTCACAATTATTGTCATAGAAGTGTCATAAGTATGACAGAAAAGATTTTCGTTCGGCCCAAAATGTCACGAATGTGTCTTTTTTGTGTAGTGTTGGACCTCTTAAAGGGCCCAACCATATCCAGCCCCCAAGTTGCAAACGGCCAAGTGATTGGAATCATCCTCAATTCTTGAGCCGGAACATGAGCTCGGCGTGAAAACTTCTGACAACCATCACACCTTTTCACCAAGTCCTCAATATCAGCATGAGCCATCAACCAATAGAAGCCGTGACGAAAAGCTTTAGCTACCAAGGACTTTGAACCGGCGTGGTGACCACAATCTCCTTCATGGATCTCACGCAAAATCTCACGGCCTTCCTCAGGAGATACGCAATGCTGAAACGCCCCTGTTACATTGCAATGATGCAATTCTCCATTGACAATGGTCATTGACTTGGATCGCCGGATTATCTGCCTGGCCAAAGTTTCATCCTCCGGTAACTCGCCCCGGTTCATATACGCCAAATATGGGACTGTCCAATCTGGGATAATATGAAGAGCCGCCACCAACTGAGCCTCCGGATCAAGAACAACCAAATCCTCCTCTGTAGGTAGCTTGACCGACGGGTTATGCAAAACATCCAGAAAAACATTGGGTGGAACCGGTTTATGTTGGGAACCCAACCGGCTTAAAGCGTCCGCCGCTTCGTTCTTTCGCTGGTCCACATGGTCAACCTGATAACCCTTGAAGTGACCAGCAACAATATCTACTTCTCGACGATACGCTGCCATGAGTGGGTCCTTGGAATCCCAAGTACCAGACACTTGTTGAGCCACCAGGTCCGAGTCACCGAAACACTTAACCCGGCTTAAATTCATCTCTTTAGCCATTCGAAGACCATGGAGTAGAGCCTCATATTCAGCTGCATTGTTAGTGCACGGGAACATTAAACGGAGAACATATCAAAACTTATCACCTCGTGGGGAAGTTAACACGACTCCAGCCCCCGAGCCCTCCAATTGCCTGGATCCATCGAAATGAGTAGTCCAATAAGTATGATCCGGCTTTTCCTCCGGTGCCTGCAACTCTGTCCAGTCATTGATGAAATCCACAAGCGCTTGGGACTTTATTGCCGTACGAGGCACATATTTTAACCCGTGAGGTCCAAGCTCAATGGCCCACTCGGCAACCCGGCCAGTTGCTTCCCTGTTTTGGATTATATCTCCCAAAGGGGCAGAACTGACCACAGTGATGGGATGACCCTGAAAATACTGCTTAAGCTTCCGGCTCGCCATGAAAACTCCATACACCAGTTTCTGCCAATGTGGGTACCTCTGTTTGGATTCAATAAGCACCTCACTAATATAATAAACTGGCCATTGAACCGGATACTCCTTCCCAGCCTCCTTGCGCTCTACCACAATGGCCACACTGACAGCCCGGGCATTGGCAGCCACATATAACAACAACGGCTCTTTATCGACCGGAGCAGCAAGGACAGGTGGCTCGGCTAACTGCTTCTTCAAGTCATCAAACGCCGCATTGGAAGCATCACTCCAGACAAAGTTATCTGTCTTCTTCATCATCTAATATGGAGGGATAGCTTTCTCCCCTATCCGGCTGATAAACCGGCTCAGCGCTGCAATACGACCCGCCAGACGTTGAACATCGTTGATACACGCCGGTTTAGCCAGAGACATAATAGCCTTGATCTTTTCCGGATTAGCTTCAATGCCCCTGTTAGACACCAGAAACCCAAGAGCTTGCCTGCCGGTACACCAAAAACACACTTGGCCGGATTAAGCATCATCTTATAAACCCGGAGATTATCAAAAGTTTCCTTCAAATCATCTATTAACGTCTCCTCCTTTCTGGATTTCACCACAATATCATCCACATAAGCATGAACATTGCGCCCAATCTGATTATGAAGACAATTCTGCACACAGCGCTGATAAGTCGCCTAGGCACTCTTGAGCCCGAAAAGCATAGATATATAGCAGAAGGCTCCAAAGGGAGTTATAAAAGTTGTCTTCTCTTGGTCCTTAACTGCCATTTTGATCTGATGATAACCAGAATAAGCATCCAGAAAGGTAAAACGCTCACAACCCGCCGTAGCATCAATAATTTGATCAATACGAGGGAGAGCAAAGGGATCGGCTGGACAAGCCTTGTTCAAATATGTGTAGTCCACACACATACGCCAAGTGCCGTTCTTCTTAAGTACTAGCACCGGGTTAGCTAACCACTCAGGGTGAAAAACCTCCACAATAAACCCTGTTGCCAAGAGCCGGGCTACCTCCTCACCAATGGCCTTGCGTCTTTCTTCATTGAAGCGGCGGAGAAACTGCTTGACCGGTTTAAACTTGGGATCAACATTAAGAGTGTGCTCAGCGAGTTCCCTCGGTACACCTGGCATGTCAGAAGATTTCCATGCAAAGATGTCCCGGTTCTCACGGATGAACTCGATGAGCGCGCTTTCCTATTTTGGATCCAGGTTAGCGCTGATGCTAAACTGCTTGGATGAATCGCCAGGAACAAAATCAACCAGCTTAGTCCCATCAGCCGATTTAAACTTTAAGGCCGGATCATGCTCTGTAGTTGGCTTTTTCAAAGAAGTCATATCCGCCGGATCAACATTGTCCTTGTAGAACTTCAACTCCTCTGTTGCACAAACCGACTCAGCATAGGCCGCATCACCTTCTTCACATTCCAAAGCGATCTTACGGCTCCCATGTACCATGATGGTCCCCTTATGACCCGGCATCTTGAGCTGCAGATAAACATAACAGGGCCTTGCCATGAACTTAGCATAAGCCGGCCGTCCAAACAGGGCATGATATGGGCTCTTGATTTTCACCACTTCAAAAGTCAATGTCTCTGATCTTGAATCATGATCATCTCCAAAAGCAACCTCCAGAGCTATCTTACCAACTGGATAGGCCAATTTACCAGGCACCACCCCATGAAACCTTCCGTCGCTCCGGTAACCTAACTGATGCTGCTGCTGACTCCCCTGATGATTATAACCACCCTGGTTGCCCTGACTGCCTTGATTGCCATGTCCGCTTTGATTACCTTGAAATCCTGAGCCAGAACTGCCTTCACCATAACCCGGCCCATGAGACCCGGGTCCTGAACCGCCGGATGGTCCACGATCATATCGGAAAAGATCCGAGTTTTTGAACTCCCGCATAATAAAGCAATCCTTCCGGAGGTGCGTAGCTGGCCTTTCTCGCGTCCCGTGCCTTGGGCAGGGCTGGTTTAACAGGCGCTCAAGATTGACACCTGATCCTCCACTCCGCGGGGGCGGTTTACCCTTATGACGCTGACCATTATTCTGCGTGTTGGTGTGAGCCACAAAATCTAAATTGTTATCCGCTTTACGCTTACCATTCTTTCCATGGCCCGCCGGGTTATGTTGCTGCCGCTCTTCTTTCCCTTTACCGGCTTTTCATCCTCAGACTCGGGGCCCTTGGTACTATCAAAGTCGGCATACTTAACCAGAGCTGCCATAAGCGTTCCCATGTCGTTGCAATGACGCTTGAGCCGTCCCAACTTCAGCTTCAGAGGTGTGAACCGGCAATTGCCCTCCAACGTTAAGACTGCTGTATCGGCATTGATGCAGTTGATGAATGCAAGATTCCGGAAACCCAGCACACCCAATGGGTTGTCGATTCACCTTCTTCTTGAACACAGGTGGCCAAGTCCACAATTGACATGGGCTGCTTGCACGTGTCCTTGAAATTCTGGATAAACCGGGCCTTTAACTCGGCCCATGACCCAATGGAGTTAGCCGGCAAACTTTTCAACCAAGTGCGAGCGTTCCTTCCAACATCATGGTGAAGTGTTTAGCACATGCCGCATCATCCACATCCAGCATCTCCATCGCCATCTCATAGCTTTTGACTCATGGCACGGGGGGTAAATCGGCAGTGTAATTGGGCACTTTACGAGGACCCTTGAAATCCTTGGGCAGCCGTACATTACGTAAGGTCGGGGTGAGACACGGCACCCCCAAAGAACTGGAGGTAACTCCTGGTTCCACCGAAGTTGTTGGACGAACCGGAGTAAGCTGACGGGCCGTGTACTGCGCTGCTAACTCGGCTTCTCGACGTGCTCTACCATGATCCACCATGTCCTGAGCATTAGCGCCACCACCCGCCGGGTTCTCCCCTTGGGGCAGGTTACGGTTCCGCGCACTACTTGACACGGCCGGTTCATCAATGTGCCTGTTGTAACTCCGGCTTGGGCGGGGGGTGGAATGAATCCTCTCGCGGCTGTACGAATAAGCCTGCTACTGAGTCAAAGCTGTCTAAAGGAGCTCCCTAGCCCGTCACGTCTCAACAGCTACGGGGGACTCGCCTTCGACTGGGAGGGCCGCCAATCGTGAAGCGGCAGCAACTATGTTATCCAAGGGGTTGAAGTAATGACCCAGAGGCGTCGATACATGATGTGATGGGATATTCTGACGAGGCGGATCCGTTGTGCGCGGCTGGACCGGCGCCCCAGTTTACCACTGGCTGGTTGCTGGTTCCTGCTCCTGGCGTGTTAAAGAGATTCCTTGCCTCATAAACCGGAGGCAGGTGAGACCGGTACCTTCTCCTCATTACATCATTTGACGCGTTCTGATCCAACATAAGCCAATAAGCCTGTGCATCCAACTCGGCCCCTCTGTAGCCATCTTGGTGTTTTCAGCTGCCAGATCTACCTTGGCTTGAGCTATCTGATCCTTCACCTTCGCAACTTCTGCGTTATGCTGATCCTGATCTGCCGAGTTAACTTCAGCGGCCAGCAGTGCTGCCAAAGTGTCGAATAAATCGGACAAAACCTGAGCCGGTGGTTGCACTGGGCCTCCTGCCCCAGCTGCTGTCGCCGCCGATGAACCGGAGACCATCGCTGCTGTGGTCAAAGAGAGTTGCGCTGACTGTGTACTGGCCATGAAGATTGCAACTCGGCTCGGCAGATCGAGGGGGTCCGGAATACTGTCGCCATCGGAACAGCCCCCAAACCGGCCATCTTGCAGTTGGTACAATGACTCGGTCTCTCCGGTAGATGACTCGTCATCAGAGTAAACGACGGTTTCACCACCAGACACCGATCTATCCTCAGATTCCACTCCGTGGACGACTCCCACGAAGGCACGCTTCATGGCAGGCTGAACCCGGTCGGGTCTTGCACACTGAGCCGTTTCGACGATGTCGGTGCAGATGTCCGGCTCAGGGCCCAGTTCGCCAATCTTGCCAATGAAGACGTGAATACCACCAAAGGGGACCCGGTACCCGTACTCAGTTGAGCCGGCCTCGGGGCTCCAGCCTGCATCGTCAATGTAGAGCTTGCCGCGACGACTCTTGGTCATCCGGCCCACCGCGTATCCGAGCCCTTTGAAGCTGCCCTCTAAGAACTTGAAACCATCCTGCGATAGCCCCACGGTGGGCGCCAACTGTTGTGGGTTTGTCACGGCAGATGTCCTGGCATGAGGACTTAGTCGTGGAGCCATCGCGATGGGTTAGCTTAAAGGGGTTAAAGCGGGACAAAGGACGCAAGGAGTTTATACTGGTTCGGCCCCTTGCGGTGAAGGTAAAGGCCTAATCCAGTTGATGTGGAATTGCTAGGGTTTCGATGACCAGGGAGCGAATCCGCTTGACCTGGCTCTCGAGTTGTTGTTTGTTGTCCTTGAACCGCCGTCGGGTCGTCCCTTTATATACATAGGTTGATGCCCAGCGGTTTACAGAATCCTGGCCGGCTCATACACGTGTCCGGCTCGGTTTCTATCCTTTCCTACCTTACAACACAAGTTACACATCATGTGGCGGTTTATGTCTATGGGCCCTAATCCGCCTTTGGGCCCTGGGCCTTTAGATCTCTACAGTAAAGCGCCATACTCCTTGACTTCATGGGCTTCAATATGGATAACTCATTACGGGTATAACCCGGCCCCTCCTGGGCGGTTTATACTCAATAGTTATATCCCCAACAGAATCCAAACGGAACAAAACCTTCGCGAGGATCTTTCTTGGAACAAACGCAATCCAGAAGACTTGGAGTGGAAGTCAAGGAAGCAACGAAGCGGCCACGAGGCAGGAGGGCGCGCCCAGGGGGGTAGGCGCGCCCCCACCCTCGTGGGCCCCTCGTAGCTCCACCGACCTACTTCTTCCGCCTATATATACTCTTATACCCTGAAAACATCCAGGGGAGCCACGAAACCACTTTTCCACCGCCACAACCTTCTGTACCCGTGAGATCCCATCTTGGGGCCTTTTCCGGTGATCTGCCGGAGGGGGATTCGATCACGGAGGGCTTCTACATCAACACCATAGCCTCTCCAATGATGTGTGAGTAGTTTACCAAAGACCTTCGGGTCCATAGTTCTTAGCTAGATGGCTTCTTCTCTCTCTTTGGTTCTCAATACAAAGTTCTCAATATTCTTGGAGATCTATTCGATGTAATACTTTTTGTGGTGTGTTTGCCGAGATCCGATGAATTGTGGGTTCATGATCAAGATTATCTATGAACAATATTTGATTCTTCTCTGAATTCTTATATGCATGATTTGATATCTTTGCAAGTCTCTTCGAATTATCGGTTTAGTTTGGCCTACTAGATTGATCTTTCTTGCAATGGGAGAAGTGCTTAGCTTTGGGTTCAATCTTGCGGTGCTCGATCCCAGTGATAGAAAGGGAACCGACACGTATTGTATTGTTGCCATCGAGGATAAAAAGATGGGGTTTATATCATATTGCTTGAGTTTATCCCTCTACATCATGTCATCTTGCCTAATGCATTACTCTGTTCTTATGAACTTAATACTCTAGATGCATGCTGGATAGCGGTCGATGTGTGGATTAATAGTAGTAGATGCAGAATCGTTTCGGTCTACTTGACACGGACATGATGCCTATGTTCATGATCATGCCTAGATATTCTCATAACTATGCGCTTTTCTATCAATTGCTCGGCAGTAATTTGTTCACCCACCATAATATATGCTATCTTGAGAGAAGCCACTAGTGAAACCTATGGCCCCCGGGTCTATTTTATATCATATTAGTTTCCCATCAACTAGCTATTTATGTCGCCGTTTATTTTGCCATCTTTACTTTCCAATCTATCCAACAAAAATACCAAAAAAATTATCTTATTATCTTTATCAGATCTCACTTTTGCAAGTGGCCGTGAAGGGATTGACAACCCCTTCATCGCGTTGGTTGCAAGGTTCTTGATTGTTTGTGCAGGTACTAGGCGATTTGCCTGTAGTTTCCTACTGGATTGATACCTTGGTTCTCAAAAACTGAGGGAAATACTTACGCTACTTTGCGGCATCACCCTTTCCTCTTGAAGGGAAAACCAACGCATGCTCAAGAGGTAGCAAGAAGGATTTCTGGCGCCGTTGCTGGGGAGATCTACGCACAATTCAAGACATACCAAGTACCGATCACAAACACTTATCCCTCGCATTACATTATTTGCCATTTGCCTCTCGTTTTCCTCTCCCCCACTTCACACTTGCCGTTTTATTCGCCCTTTTTCGTTCGTCTCTTTTCGCTTGCTTCTTCTGTGCTTGTCTGTTGGATTCATTGTTTGTCACGATGGCTCAAGATAATACTAAATTGTGTGACTTTTCCAATACCAACAACAATAATTTGATTAGCACTCCGACTGCTCCTATTACCGATGCTGAATCTTGTGAAATTAATGCTGCTGTGTTGAATCTTGTCATGAAAGATCAATTTTCTGGCCTTCCTAGTGAAGATGTCGCTACCCATCTAAACAAATTCGTTGATTTGTGCGATATGAAAAAGAAGAAAGATGTGGATAATGATATTGTTAAATTGAAGCTATTTCCATTTTTGCTTAGAGATCGTGCTAAAACTTGGTTCTCTTCTTTGCCTAAAAATAGTATTGATTCATGGAATAAGTGCAAAGATGCTTTTATCTCTAAGTATTTTCCTCCCGCTAAGATCATCTCTCTTAGAAACGATATTATGAATTTTAAGCAACTTGATCATGAGCATATTGTACAAGCTTGGGAGAGGATGAAATTAATGATACGTAATTTCCCTACACATGGTTTGAATTTATGGATGATTATACAAAAAAATTATGCCAGATTGAATTTTGCTTCTAGAAATCTTTTAGATTCGGCCGCGGGAGGCACCTTTATGGAAATCACTTTAGGAGAAGCTACTAAACTCCTAGATAATATTATGGTTAATTATTCTCAATGGCACACCGAAAGATCCACTAGTAAAAAGGTTCATGCGATTGAAGAGATTAATATTTTGAGTGGAAAGATGGATGAACTTATGAAATTGTTTACTAATAAGAGTGTTTCTTCTGATCCTAATGATATGCCTTTTTCCACTTTGATTGAGAATAATAATGAATCTATGGATGTGAATTTTGTTGGTAGGAACAACTTTGGTAATAACGCGTATAGTGGAAACTTTAATTCTAGGCCGTTCCCTAGTAATTCCTCTAATAATTATGGTAATTCCTACAACAACTCTTATGGAAATTTTAATAAGATGCCCTCTGATTTTGAGACTAGTGTTAAACAATTTATGAATTCACAAAAGAATTTCAATGCTTTGCTTGAAGAAAAATTGCCTAAGATTGATGAGTTGGCTAGGAACGTGGATAGAATTTCTCTTGATGTTGATTCTTTGAAACTTAGATCTATTCCACCTAAGCATGATATCAATGAGTCTCTCAAATCTATGAGAATTTACATTGATGAGTGCAAAGAAAGAACCGCTAGGATGCGTGCTAAAAAAGATTGCTTTGTAAAAGCATGTTCTTCTAGTTTTCATGACAATGATGATGAAGATCTAAAAGTGATTGATGTGTCTCCTATTAAATCTTTGTTTTCCAATATGAATCTTGATAAACATGGGACTGGAGATGAGTCACCTTTAGTTAAAAGGTGTCCCAATGATTCGGAGTTTTTAGATCTTGATGCAAAAATTGGTCAAAGTGGGATTGAAGAGGTCAAAACTTTACATCGCAATGAACCCACTATTTTGGATTTCAAGGAATTTAATTATGATAATTGCTCTTTGATAGATTGTATTTCCTTGTTGCAATGTGTGTTAAATTCTCCTCATGCTTATGATCAAAATAAAGCTTTTACTAAACATATCATTGATGCCTTAATGCAATCTTATGAAGAAAAACTTGAATTAGAAGTTTCTATCCCTAGAAAACTTTATGATGATTGGGAACCTACTATTAAAATTAAGATTAAAGATCATGAATGCTATGCTTTATATCATTTGGGTGCTAGTGTTTCCACGATTCCAAAAACTTTGTGTGATGTGCTAGGTTTCTCTGAATTTGATGATTGTTCTTTAAATTTGCATCTTGCGGATTCCACCATTAAGAAACATATGGGAAGGATTAATGATGTTCTTATTATTGCAAATAGGAATTATGTGCCTGTAGATTTCATTGTTCTTGATATAGATTGCAATCCTAGATGTCCTATTATTCTTGGTAGACCTTTCCTTAGAACGATTGGTGCAATTATTGATATGAAAGAAGGAAATATTAGATTCCAATTTCCGTTAAGGAAAGGCATGTAACACTTTCCTAGGAAGAAAATTAAATTACCTTATGAATCTATTATGAGAGCCACTTATGGATTGCATACCAAAGATGACAATACCTAGATCTATTCGTGTTTTTATGCCTAGCTAGGGGCGTTAAACGATAGCGCTTGTTGGGAGGCAACCCAATTTTATTTTTGTTCCTGTTTAGTAATAAATAATTCATATAGCCTCTGTTTGGATGTGTTTTTATGTTTTAGTTAGTGTTTGTGCCAAGTAGAACCTTTGGGAAGACTTGGGTGAAGTCTTTGCGATCTTGCTGTAAAAAACAGAAACTTTAGAGCTCACGAGATTAGCTGACATTTTTTACTGGAGAGTGATTTTAGGTTGATTATATTTGCAGATGATCAATACATAAATTCCTCACGTCCACCAATTTATTTCAGAATTTTTGGAGTTCCAGAAGTATACGTTTGATACAGATTACTACAGTATGTTCTGTTTTTGACAGATTGTGTTTTTCGTGTGTTGTTTGCTTATTTTGATGAATCTCTGGCTAGTATCGGGGGGTATGAACCATAGAGAAGTTGGAATACAGTAGGTTTAACACCAATAAAAATAAAGAATGAGTTCATTACAGTACCTTAAAGTAGTGGTTTGTTTTCTTACACTAACGGAGCTCATGAGATTTTCTGTTTAAGTTTTGTGTTCTGAAGTTTTCAAGTTTTTGGGTAAAGATTTGATGGATTTCAGAATAAGGAGTGGCAAGAGCCTAAGCGTGGGGATGCCCAAGGCACCCCAAGGTAAAATTCAAGGACGACCAAAATCCTAAGCTTGGGGATGCCCCGCAAGGCATCCCCTCTTTCGTCTTCGTCTATCGGTAACTTTACTCGATGCTATATTTTTATTCACCACATGATATGTGTTTTGCTTGGAGCGTCTTGTATTATTTGAGTATTTGCTTTTTAGTTTACCACAATCATCCTTGCTGTACACACATTTTGGGAGAGACACACATGAATCGGAATTTATTAGAATACTCTATGTGCTTCACTTATATCTTTTGAGCTAGATAATTTTGCTCTAGTGCTTCACTTATATCTTTTTAGAGCACGGTGGTGTTTTTATTTTATAGAAATTATTGATCTCTCATGCTTCACTTATATTATTTTGAGAGTTATTTAGAACAGCATGGCAATTTGCTTTGGCTATAAAATTAGTCCTAATATGATAGGCATCCACGATGGGTATAATAAAAACTTTCATATAGAGTGCATTGAATACTATGAGAAGTTTGATACTTGATGATTGTTTTGAGATATGAAGATGGTAATATTAGAGTCATGATAGTTGAGTAATTGTGAATTTGAGAAATACTTGTGTTGGAGTTTGCAAGTCCCGTAGCATGCACGTATGGTAAACGTTGTGTGACAAGTTTGAAGCATGAGGTGTTCTTTGATTGTCCTCCTTATGAGTGGCGGTCGGGGACGAGCGATGGTCTTTTCCTACCAATCTATCCCCCTAGGAGCATGCATGTAGTGCTTGGTTTTGATGACTTGTAGATTTTTTCATAAGTATATGAGTTCTCTATGACTAATGTTGAGTCCATGGATTATACGCACTCTCACCCTTCCATCATTGCTAGCCTCTTCGGTACCGTGCATTGCCCTTTCTCACCTTGAGAGTTGGAGCAAACTTCGCCGGTGCATCGAAACCCCGTGATATGATACGCTCTATCACACATAAACCTCCTTACATCTTCCTCAAAACAGCCACCATACCTACCTATTATGGCATTTCCATAGCCATTCCGAGATATATTGCCATGCAACTTTCCACCGTTCCGTTTATTATGACACGCTTCATCATTGTCATATTGCCATGATCATTAGTTGACATTGTATTTGTGGCAAGGCCACCATTCGTAATTTTTCATACATGTCACTCTTGATTCATTGCCTATCCCGGTACACTGCCGGAGGTACTCATATAGAGTCATATTTTGTTCTAGTATCGAGCTGTAATCCTTGAGTTGTAAATAAATAGAAGTGTGATGATCATCATTATTAGAGCATTGTCCCGTGTGAGGAAAAAAAGAGAAAGGCCAAAAAAAAGATAAAGGCCAAATAAAAAAGAGAAGGCCCAAAAAAATGAGAGAGAAAGAGAGAAGAGACAATGCTACTATCCTTTTTTCCACACTTGTGCTTGAAAGTAGCACCATGATCTTCATGATAGAGATTTTCTTATATTGTCACTTTCATATACTAGTGGGAATTTTTCATTATAGAACTTGGCTTGTATATTCCAACAATGGGCTTCCTCAAATTCCCTAGGTCTTCGTGAGCAAGCAAGTTGGATGAACAACCACTTAGTTTCTTTTGTTGAGCTTTCATACATTTATAGCTCTAGTGCATCTGTTGCATGGCAATTCCTACTCCTCACATTGACATCAATTGATGGGCATCTCCATAACCCGTTGATTAGCCGCGTCGATGTGAGACTTTCTTTTTTTGTCTTCTCCACACAACCTCCATCATCATATTCTATTCCACCCATAGTGTTATGTCCATGGCTCACGCTCATGTATTGCATGAAAGTTGAAAAAGTTTGAGAATACTAAAGTATGAAACAATTGCTTGGCTTGTCATCGAGGTTGTGCATGATGAGAGCATTTTGTGTGACGAAAATGAAGCATAGCCAAACTATATGATTTTGTAGGGATGAGCTTTCTTTGGCCATGTTATTTTGAGAAGACATAATTTCTTAGCTAGTATGCTTGAAGTATTATTATTTTTATGTCAATATTTTTGTCTTGAATCATTCGGATCTGAACATTCATGCCACAATAAACAAAGTTACATTGAAAATTATTTTAGGTAGCATTCCACATCAAAAAATTTGTTTTTATCATTTACCTACTCAAGGACGAGCAGGAATTAAGCTTGGGGATGCTTGATACGTCTCCAACGTATCTATAATTTTTTATTGTTCCAGGCTATTATATTATCTGTTTTGGATGTTTAATGGGCTTTAATATGCTCTTTTATATTATTTTTGGGACTAACCTATTAACCGAAGGCCCAATGCAAATTCCTGTTTTTTTGCCTATTTAAGTGTTTCGCAGAAAAGGAATATCAAATGGAATCCAAACGGAACGAAACCTTCACGAGGATCTTTCTTGGAACAAACGCAATCCAGGAGACTTGGAGTGGAAGTCAAGGAAGAAACGAGGCGGCCACGAGGCAGGAGGGCGCGCCCAGGGGTAGGCGCGCCCCCACCCTCGTGGGCCCCTCGTAGCTCCACTGACCTACTTCTTTCACCTATATATACTCTTATACCCTGAAAACATCCAGGGGAGCCACGAAACCACTTCTCCACCGCCGCAACCTTCTATACCCGTGAGATCCCATCTTGGGGCCTTTTCTGGCGATCTGCCGGAGGGGGATTCGATCACGGTGGGCTTCTACATCAACACCATAGCCTCTCCGATGATGTGTGAGTAGTTTACCACAGACCTTCGGGTCCATAGTTATTAGCTAGATGGCTTCTTCTCTCTCTTTGGTTCTCAATACAAAGTTCTCCTCGATATTCTTGGAGATCTATTCGATGTAATACTTTTTGTGGTGTGTTTGCCGAGATCCGATGAATTGTGGGTTTATGATCAAGATTATGAACAATATTTGATTCTTCTCTGAATTCTTATATGCATGATTTGATATCTTTGCAAGTCTCTTCGAATTATCGGTTTAGTTTGGCCTACTAGATTGATCTTTCTTGCAATGGGAGAAGTGCTTAGATTTGGGTTCAATCTTGCGGTGCTCGATCCCAGTTACAGAAAGGGAACCAACACGTATTGTATTGTTGCTATCGAGGATAAAAAGATGGGGTTTATATCATATTGCTTGAGTTTATCCCTCTACATCATGTCATCTTGCCTAATGTGTTACTCTGTTCTTATGAACTTAATACTCTAGATGCATGCTGGATAGCGGTCGATGTGTGCAGTAATAGTAGTAGATGCAGAATCATTTCGGTCACACGGACGTGTTGCCTATGTTCATGATCATGCCTAGATATTCTCATTACTATGCGCTTTTCTATCAATTGCTCGGCAGTAATTTGTTCACCCACCAAAATATATGCTATCTTGAGAGAAGCCACTAGTGAAACCTATGGCCCCCGGGTCTATTTCATATCATATTAGTTTCCCGTCAACTAGCTTTTTCTGTCGCCGTTTATTTTTCCATCATTACTTTCCAATCTATTCAACAAAAATACCGAAAAAATATATCTTATTATCTTTATCATATCTCACTTTTGCAAGTGGCCGTGAAGGGATTGACAACCCCTTTATCGCGTTGGTTGCAAGGTTCTTGATTGTTTGTGCTGGTACTAGGCGATTTGCGTGTAGTCTCCTACCGGATTGATACCTTGGTTCTCAAAAACTGAGGGAAATACTTACACTACTTTGCTGCATCACCCTTTCCTCTTCAAGGGAAAACCAACGCATGCTCAAGAGGTAGCAGTGTCTGTTTCTCCAACTTTAGTTGAATCGAGTGTGACTACACCCAGTCCTTGTTGAAGGTTAAAACAACACACTTGACGAAAAAATCATTGTGGTTTTTGATGCGTAGGTAAGAACGGTTCTTGCTAAACCCGTAGCAGCCACGTAAAATTTGCAACAACAAGTAGAGGACGTCTAACTTGTTTTTGCAAGGTATGTTGTGATGTGATATGGTCAAGATGTGATGATATATAAATTGTTGTATGAGATGATCATATTTTGTAACAGTTATCGGCAACTCGCAGGAGCCTTATGGCTGTCGCTTTATTGTATGAAATGCAATCGCCATGTAATTGCTTTACTTTATCACTAAGCGGTAGCGATAGTCGTGATAGCAATAGTTGGCGAGACGACAACGATGCGTCGATGTAGATCAAGGTGTCAAGCTGGTGACGATGGTGATCATGACGGTGCTTTGGAGATGGAGATCAAAGGATGATGATGGCCATATCATATCACTTATATTGATTACATGTGATGTTTATCCTTTATGCATCTTATTTTGCTTAGTTCGGCGGTAGCTGATACGTCTCCGACGTATCTATAATTTTTATTGTTCCATGCTATTATATATTCTGTTTTGGATGTTTAATGGGCTTTATTATACACTTTTATATTATTTTTGGGACTAACCTACTAACCCAAGGCCCAGTGCAAATTGCTGTTTTTTTGCCTATTTCAGTGTTTCGCAGAAAAGAATATCAAACGGAGTCCAAACGAAATGAAACCTTCGGGAGAGTGATTTTTGGAACAAACGTGATCCAGAGGACTTGGAGTGGACGTCATGAAATCAACGAGGAGGCCACGAGGCAGGGAGGCGCGCCCCCACCCTCGTGGGCCCCTCGTAGCTCCACCGACCTACTTCTCCCTCCTATATATACCCATACACCCCGAAACCAACCAGGAGCACCACGAAACCCTATTTCCACCGCCGCAACCTTCTGTACCCGTGAGATCCATCTTGGGGCCTTTTCCGGTGCTCCGCCGGAGGGGGAATCGATCACGGAGGGCTTCTACATCAACACCATAGCCTCTCCGATGATGCGTGAGTAGTTTACCACAGACCTTCGGGTCCATAGTTATTAGCTAGATGGCTTCTTCTCTCTCTTTGGATCTCAATACAAAGTTCTCGTCGATCTTCTTGGAGATCTATTCGATGTAACTCTTTTTTGCGGTGTGGTTGTCGAGATCCGATGAATTGTGGGTTTATGATCAAGATTATCTATGAACAATATTTGAATCTCCTCTGAATTCTTTTATGTATGATTTGTTATCTTTGCAAGTCTCTTTGAATTATCTATTTGGTTTGGCCTACTAGATTGATCTTTCTTGCAATGGGAGAAGTGCTTAGCTTTGGGTTCAATCTTGCGTTGCTCGATCCCAGTGACAGAAGGGGAAACGACACGTATTGTATTGTTGCCATCGAGGATAAAAATATGGGGTTTATATCATATTGCTTGAGTTTATCCCTCTACATCATGTCATCTTGCCTAATGTGTTACTCTATTTCTTATGAACTTAATACTCTAGATGCATGCTGGATAGCGGTCGATGTGTGGAGTAATAGTAGTAGATGCAGGCATGAGTCGGTCTACTTGTTGCGGACGTGATGCCTATATACATGATCATGCTTAGATATTCTCATAATTATGCGGTTTTCTATCAATTGCTCGACAGTAATTTGTTCACCCACCATAATACTTATGCTATCTTGAGAGAAGCCACTAGTGAAACCTATGGCCCCCGGGTCTATTTTCCATCATATTAATCTCCCAACAACTAGCGATTTCTGGCGTCGTTTATTTTGCAATCTTTACTATCAATCTTTATCATAAAAATACCAAAAAAATTATCTTATCATCTCTATCAGATCTCACTTTTGCAAGTGGCCGTGAAGGGATTGACAACCCCTTTATCGCGTTGGTTGCAAGGTTCTTATTTGTTTGTGTAGGTACGAGGGACTTGCGTGTGGCCTCCTACTGGATTGATACCTTGGTTCTCAAAAACAGAGGGAAATACTTACGCTAGTTTGCTGCATCACCCTTTCCTCTTCAAGGGAAAACCAACGCATGCTCAAGAGGTAGCAGTAGCATTATAAGATGATCTCTCACTAAATTTCAAGGTATAAGTGTTCGCCCTGAGTATGCACCGTTGCGACAGTTCGTCATGCCGAGACACCACGTGATGATCGGGTGTGATAAGCTCTACGTTCACATACAACGGGTGCAAGCCAGTTTTGCACACGCAGAATACTCGGGTTAAACTTGACGAGCCTAGCATATGCAGATATGGCCTCGGAACACTGAGACCGAAAGGTCAAGCATGAATCATATAGTAGATATGATCAACATAGTGATGTTCACCATTGAAAACTACTCCATCTCAAGTGACGATCGGACATGGTTTAGTTGATATGGATCACGTGATCACTTAGATGATTAGATGGATGTCTATATAAGTGGGAGTTCTTAAGTAATACGATTAATTGAACTTTAATTTATCATGAACGTAGTCCTGGTAGTATTTGCATAACTATGTTGTAGATCAATAGCTCGCGATGTAACTCCCTGTTTATTTTTGATATGTTCCTAGAGAAAAACTATGTTGAAAGATGATAGTAGCAATGATGCGGACTTGGTCCGTGATCTGAGGATTATCCTCATTGCGGCACAGAAGAATTATGTCCTTGATGCACCGCTAGGTGACAGACCTATTGCAGGAGCAGATGCACACGTTATGAACGTTTGACAAAGTTTGGTATGATGACTACTTAATAGTTTAGTGCACCATGCTTTACGGCTTAGAACCGGGACTTCAAAACCGTTTTGAACTCCACGGAGCATATAAGATGTTCTAAGAGTTGAAATTGGTATTTCATACTCATGCCCGTGTCGAGAGGTATGACACCTTTGACAGTACTTTGCCTACAAGATGGAGGAAAATAGCTCAACCAGTGAGCATGTGCTCAGATTGTCTGGGTACTACAATTGCTTGAATCAAGTGGGAGTTAATCTTCCAGATAAGATAGTAATTGACAAATTTCTGTAGTCACTATCACCAAGTTACTAGAACTTAGTGATGAACTATAATATGCAAGGGATGACGAAAGTAATTCCCAAGCTCTTCGCGATGCTGAAATCGGTGAAGGTAGAAATCAAGAAATAGCATCAAATGTTGATGGTTGACAAAGACTACTAGTTTCAAGTAAAAGGGCAAGGGAAAGAAAGGGAACTTCAAAAAGAATAGCAAGTAAGTTGCTGCTCCCATGAAGAAGCCCAAAGCTAGACCCAAGCCTGGAACTGAGTGCTTCTACTGCAAAGGAAATGGTCACTGGAAGTGGAACTGCCCCAAATACTTGGCGGATAAGAAGGATGGCAAAGTGAACAAAAGTATATATGATATACATGTTATTGATGTGTACTTTACTAGTGTTCATACTAGCCCCTGGGTATTTGATACTGGTTCAGTTGCTATGATTAGTAACTCGAAACAGGAGTTACAAAATGGACAAAGACTAGTTGAGGGCAAGGTGGCGATGTGTGTTGGAAGTGATTCCAAGGTTGATAAGATCACCATCACACACTCCCTTTACCTTCGGGATTAGTGTTGAACCTAAAATAAATGTTATTTGGTGTTTGCGTTGAGCATAATATGATTGGATCATGTTTATTGCAATACGGTTATTCATTTAAGTCAAAGAATAATTGTTATTCTGTTTACATGAATAAAACCTTCTGTGGTCATACACCCAAAGGTGAATGGTTTATTGAGTCTCGATCGTAGTAATACACATATTCATAATATTGATGCCAAAAGATGCAAAGTTGATAATGATAGTGCAACATATTTGTGGCACTGCCATTTAGGTCATATTGGTGTAAAGCGTATGAAGAAACTCCATGCTGATGGGCTTTTGGAATCACTTGATTATGAATCACTTGATGCTTGCAAACCATGCCTTATGGGCAAGATGACTAAATCTCCGTTCTCCGGAACAATGGAGCAAGCAACTGACTTATTGGAAATAATACATACTGATGTATGTGATCCGATGAGTGTTGAGGCTCGCGGCGGGCATCGTTATTTTTCTGACCTTCACAGATGATTTGAGCAGATATGAGTATATCTACTTGATGAAACATAAGTCTGAAACATTTGAAAAGTTCAAAGAATTTCAGAGTGAAGTGGAAAATCATCGTAACAAGAAAATAAAGTTTCTAAGATCTGATCGCGGAGACGAATATTTGAGCTACGAGTTTGGTCTTCATTTGAAACAATGTGGAATAGTTTTGCAACTCACGCCACCTGGAACACCACAGCATAATGGTGTGTCCGAATATCATAACTGTACTTTATTAGATATGGTGCAATCCATGATGTCTCTTACCGATTTATCACTATCGTTTTGGGGTTATGCATTAGAGACAGCTGCATTCATGTTAAGTAGGGTACCATCTAAATCCGTTGAGATGACACCATATGAACTGTGGTTTGGCAAGAAACCCAAGTTGTCTTTTCTTAGAATTTGGGGCTGCGATGCTTATGTGAAAAAGCTTCAACCTGATAAGCTCGAACCCAAACCGGAGAAATGTGTCTTCATAGGATACCCAAAAGAAACTGTTGGGTACACCTTCTATCACAGATCCGAAGGCAAGATCTTTGTTGCTAAGACTGGACCCTTTCTAGAGAAGGAGTCTCTCTTGATGAAGACACATTATTGGAAAGTAGAAGTGAGGTGAGTGGGAGGAAAGTAGAACTTGATGAGGTAGTTGTACCTTCTCCCTTATTGGAAAGTAGTTCATCACAGAAATCAGTTCCAGTGATTCCTATACCAATTAGTGAGGAAGCTAATGATGATGATCATGAAACTTCTGATCAACTTACTACCGAACCTCATAGGTCAACCAGAGTAAGATCCGCACCTGAGTGGTACGGTAATCCTGTTCTGGAGGTCATGTTACTTGACCATGACAAACCTACGAACTATGAGGAAGCGATGATGAGCCCAGATTCCGCGAAATGGCTTGAGGCCATGAAATCTGAGATGGGATCCATGTATGAGAACAAAGTATGGACTTTGATTGACTTGCCCGATGATCGGCTAGCCATTGAGAATAAATGGATCTTCAAGAGGAAGACGGACGCTGATAGTAGTGTTACTATTTACAAAGCTCAAATTGTCGCAAAAAGTTTACGACAAGTTCAAGGAGTTGACTACGATAAAATTTTCTCACTCGTAGCGATGCTTAAGTCTGTCCGAATCATGTTAGCAATTTCCACACTTTATGAAATCTGGCAAATGGATGTCAAAACTGCATTCCTTAATGGATTTCTTAAAGAAGAGTTGTATATGATACAAACAGAAGGTTTTGTCAATCCTAAAGGTGCTAACAAAATGTGCAAGCTCCAGCGATCCATCTATGGACTGGTGCAAGCATCTCGGAGTTGGAATATACGCTTTGATACTGTGATCAAAGTATATGGTTTTATACAAACTTTTTAAGAAGCCTGTATTTACAAGAAACTGAGTGGGAGCACTACAGCATTTCTGATAAGTATATGTGAATGACATATTGTTGATCGGAAATAATGTAGAATTTTTCTGGAAAGCATAAAGGAGTGTTTGAAAGGAGTTTTTCAAAGAAAGACCACGGTGAAGCTGCTTACATATTGAGCATCAAGATCTATAGAGATAGAACAAGACGCTTAATAAGTTTTTTCAATGAGTACATACCTTGACAAGATTTTTAAGTAGTTCAAAATGGAACAGTCAAAGAAGGAGTTCTTGCTTGTGTTGCAAGGTGTGAAGTTGAGTAAAGACTCAAAACCCGACCACGGCAGAAAATAAAAAGAGAATGAAAAGTCATTCCCTATGCCCCAGTCATAGGTTCTATAAAGTATGCTATGCTGTGTACCAGACCTATTGTGTACCTCACCATGAGTTTGGAAAGAGGGTACAATAGTGATCGAGGAGTGGATCACTGAACAGCGGTCAAAATTATCCTTAGTGGAATAAGGAAATGTTTCTCGGTTATGGAGGTGACAATGAGTTCATCGTAAAGAGTTACGTCGGTGCAAGCTTTGACACCGATCTAGATGGCTCTAAGTCTCGATCTAGATACATATTGAAAGTGGGAGCGATTAGCTAGAGTAGCTCCGTGCAGAGCATTGTAGACATAGAAAATTTGCAAAATACATACGGCTCTGAATGTGGCAGACCCGTTGACTAAACTTCTCTCACAAGCAAAACATGATCACTCTTTGGGTGTTAATCACATAGCAATGTGAACTAATTATTGACTCTAGTAAACCCTTTGGGTATTAGTCACATGGAGATGTGAACTAATCACATAAAGATGTGAACTATTGGTGTGAAATCACATGACGATGTGAACTAGATTATTGACTCTAGTGCAAGTGGGAGACTGAAGGAAATATGCCCTAGAGGCAATAATAAAGTTGTTATTTATATTTCCTTATATCATGATAAATGTTTATTATTCATGCTAGAATTGTATTAACCGGAAACTTAGTACATGTGTGAATACATAGACAAACAGAGTGTCCCTAGTATGCCTCTACTTGACTAGCTCGTTAATCAAAGATGGTTAAGTTTCCTACCCATAGACATGTGTTGTCATTTGATGAACGGGATCACATCATTAGAGAATGATGTGATGGACAAGACCCATCCGTTAGCTTAGCATAATGATCGTTTAGTTCATTGCTATTGCTTTCTTCATGACTTATACATGTTCCTATGACTATGAGATTATGCAACTCCCGAATACCGGAGGAACACTTAGTGTGCTATCAAACATCACAACATAACTGGGTGATCATAAAGATGCTCTACAGGTGTCTCCGATGGTGTTTGTTGAGTTGGCATAGATCAAGATTAGGATTTGTCACTCTGATTGTCGGAGAGGTATCTCTGGGCCCTCTCGGTAATGCACATCACTATAAGCCTTGCAAGTAATGTGACTAATGAGTTAGTTGCGGGATGATGCATTACAGAACGAGTAAAGAGACTTGCCGGTAACGAGATTGAACTAGGTATGATGATACCGACGATCGAATCTCGGGCAAGTAACATATCCATGACAAAGGGAACAACGTATGTTGTTATGAGGTTTGACCGATAAAAATCTTCGTAGAATGTGTAGGAACCAATATGAGCATCCAGGTTCCGCTATTGGTTATTGACCAGAAGTGAGTCTTGGTCATGTCTACATAGTTCTCGAACCCGTAGGGTCCGCACGCTTAACGTTCGATGACGATCGATATTATGAGTTTTTGTGTTTTGATGTATCGAAGGTAGTTCGGAGTCCCGGATGTGATCACGGACATGACGAGGAGTCTCGAAATGGTCGAGACATGAAGATTGATATATTGGAAGGTTATGTTTGGACACCGGAAAGGTTTCGGATGAGTTTGGGCATATACCGGAGTACCGGGGGTTTACCGGAACCCCCCGGGGATAAATGGGCCTACATGGGCTTTAGTGGGAGAGAGAGGAGGCGGCCAAGAGGTGGGGGCGTGCCCCCCAAGCCCAATCCGAATTGGGACGGGGGCCGGCCCCCCTTTCCTTCCTCTCCTCTTCCCCTTCCTTCCCCCTCCTATTAGGACTAGGAAAGGGGGGAAACCTACTCCTAGTAGGAGTAGGAATCCCCCCTTGGGGTGCACCATGAGGGCCGGCCGCCCCCCTCCTCCCCTCCTTTATATACGGGGGAGGGGGGCACCCCATAGACACACAAGTTAACAGTTATCTTAGCCGTGTGCGGTGCCCCCCTCCATAGATTTCCACCTCGGTCATATCGTTGCAGTGCTTAGGCGAAGCCCTGCATCGGTAACTTCATCATCACCGTCATCATGCCGTCGTGCTGACGAAATTCTCCCTCGGCCTCAGCTGGATCAAGAGTACGAGGGACGTCACCGAGCTGAATGTGTGCAGATCGCGGAGGTGTCGTGCGTTCAGTACTTGATCAGTTGGATCGCGAAGACGTTCGACTACATCAACCGCGTTACTTAACGCTTCCGCTTTCGGTCTACGAGGGTACGTGGACACACTCTTCCCGCTCATTGCTATGCTTCTCCTAGAAAGATCTTGCGTGATCTTAGGCAAAAAAAATTAAATACTACGTTCCCCAACAGAGGGGAGCTGCCGGAAGACGGTGCTGGAAGATTGGCCTCTCCTCGCAGCGGCTAGGGTTCCAGCCGCCAAGGACGAGAGGAAAATGAACCGAGCGAATACCTGTATAGTATTATAGGATATGTTGGAATCCGAGGTACGTCTCCTTTGGAGGGGTGTGGAGGCACAATGCTCCACAAGAAGCCATTAGGGCTACCGTAGCCTCATCACGCCCTCACACAATGCAAGATGCCATGAATCCACAAGCAGTGCCCTTGAAGGCGGCGACCGAACCTTTACAAATAAGGTTGGGGCTCTCTCCACAACTTAATTGGAAGCTCCCAACACCATCATGAAGCTTCACCGCGATGGATTATGGCTCTTAGGTGACCTCTTCCGTTTAGGGTGCCCAAACACCCAAGAGTAATAAGATCTGCAAAGGATTAGTGGGGGAATCAAATATCTCTTGGTGGAAGCGTAGATCCAAGGCCCTCTCCTCCAAAGCCTAGAAGATCAACAAGTTTTGATGGCTAGGGAGAGAGATTAGGTGAAAATGAGCTATAGTGCAACAATGGAGCTTGGGGGAAAAGATGTGGGTCTTCTTGGAGAAGAAGACCCCTTTATATTGTGGGCCAAAATATCCAACCGTTATGCTCAGCAAGTAGTAAAGTGGTACTACCGCTCCGAGGAGCGGTACTACCATTTAAGGCGGCAATACCAGTCAGACGCCAGCGAGCATAGAGTACTGGAGCAGTAGTGCCGTCCATCCGAGCGGTACTACCGATTAGGATCGCTTGGCCCAGTGGAACTGCGATACTGAAGTGGTCATCAGAGCGGCAGTACCGCACGAAGCAGTACTACCGGTTAACTACCGCCCTAGTACCATGAATAGTGCAAAGGGCAACGCAGGCCCCAAAATAAGCCTCATCATGGTGGCCACCGGGATGATGAAGATGGCCTCCGGTGATGATTTCCCCCTCTAGCAGAGTGCCGAAACAGGGTCCAGCTTGGTTTTTCATGGCTATAGAGGCTTGCGGTGGCGGGACTTCTGATCTAGGGTTATTTCTGGGGGTTTCTGTATTTCTAGGATTTTTTGGCGTCGGTCTCACGTCCAGATGGGCTTCGAGGGGCCCACTACCCACCAGGGCAAGCTGGGCCCACCTCACGGCTGGCGCGCCCAGGTGGGTAGTGGGGCCCTCATGGATCTTCTGGCCCTCCCACGAAGCTTCTAGTGCCTCTTTTCTTCCAAAAAATATCATCAAAAGTTCCGCTGCATTTGGAGAACTTGATTTCTGCACAAAAGACAACACCATGGAAGTTCTGCTGAAAACAGTGTCAGTCCATGTTAGCTTCATTTAAATCATATAAAATTGCACTCAAACCATATAAAATTGTTGTAAATGTGGCATGAATACTTCATAAATTATAGATACATTGGAGGCGTATCAAGGTCATCCCAAAAGTAATGTCTTAAACCAAAGAAGAACTTTTTCTTTTATTGGTATGTGAAACTAGGTGCTATTGCTACCTCTTGAGCACTGCGTTGGTTTTCCCTTGAAGAGGAAAGGGTGATGCAGTAAAGTAGCGTAAGTATTTCCCTCGGTTTTTGAGAACCAAGGTATCAATCCAGTAGGAGGCCACGCACGAGTCCCACGCACCTACACAAACAAATAAATCCTCGCAACCAATGCAATAAAGGGGTTGTCAATCCCTTCACGGTCACTTACGAGAGTGAGATCTGATAGATATGATAAGATAATATTTTTGGTATTTTTAAGGTAAAGATGCAAAGTAAAATAAAAGGCAATAAAAATAACTAAGTGTTGGAAGATTAATATGATAGAAAATAGACCCGGGGGCCATAGGTTTCACTAGAGGCTTCTCTCGAGAGCATAAGTATTACGGAGGGTGAACAAATTACTGTTGAGCAATTGATAGAATTGAGCATAGTTATGAGAATATCTAGGTATGATCATGTATATAGGCATCACATCCGAGACAAGTAGACCGACTCCTGCCTGCATCTACTACTATTACTCCACACATCGACCGCTATCCAGCATGCATCTAGAGTATTAAGTTCATAAGAACAGAGTAACGCTTTAAGCAAGATGACATGATGTAGAGGGATAAACTCATGCAATATGATATAAACCCCATCTTGTTATCCTCGATGGCAACAATACAATACGTGCCTTGCCGCCCCTACTGTCACTGGGAAAGGACACCGCAAGATTGAACCCAAAGCTAAGCACTTCTCCCATTGCAAGAAAGATCATTATAGTAGACCAAACCAAACTGATAATTCGAAGAGACTTGCAAACATAACCAATCATACATAAAAGAATTCAGAGAAGATTCAAATATTGTTCATAGATAAACTTGATCATAAACCCACAATTCATCGGTCTCAACAAACACACCACAAAAGAAGATTACATCGAATAGATCTCCACAAGAGAGGGGGAGAACATTGTATTGAGATCCAAAAAGAGAGAAGAAACCATCTAGCTAATAACTATGGACCCGAAGGTCTGAGGTAAACTACTCACACATCATCGGAGAGGCTATGGTGTTGATGTAGAAGCCCTCCGTGATCGATGCCCCCTCCGGCGGAGCTCCGAAAAAGGCCCCAAGATGGGATCTCACGGGTACAGAAGGTTGCGGCGGTGGAATTAGGTTTTTGGCTCCATATCTGGTAGTTTGGGGGTACCTAGGTATATATAGGAGGAAGAAGTACGTCGGTGGAGCAACATGGGGCCCACGAGGGTGGAGGGCGCGCCAAGGGGGGTAGGCGCGCCCCCCTACCTCGTTCCCTCCTAGTTGATGTCTTGACGTAGGGTCCAAGTCCTCTGGATCACGTTCGTTCTGAAAATCACGTTCCCGAAGGTTTCATTCTGTTTGGACTCCGTTTGATATTCTTTTTCTGCGAAACTCTGAAATACGCCCAAAAAACAGCAATTCTGGGATGGGCCTCCGGTTAATAGGTTAGTCCCAAAAATAATATAAAATTGTATAGTAAAGCCCAATAATGTCCGAAACAGAATATAATATAGCATGGAACAATAAAAAATTATAGATACGTTGGAGACGTATCAAGCATCCCCAAGCTTAATTCCTGCTCGTCCTCGAGTAGGTAAATGATAAAAACAAAATTTTTGATGTGGAATGCTACTTGGCATAATTTCAATGTAATTCTCTTAATTGTGGTATGAATATTCAGATCCGAAAGATTCAAGATAAAGGTTTAATATTGACATAAAAGTAATAATACTTCAAGCATACTAACTAAGCAATTATGTCCTCTAAAAAAACATGGCCAAAGAAAGTTCATCCCTACAAAATCATATAGTTTAGTCATGCTCCATTTCTGCCACACAAGAATGCTCTCATCATGCACAACCCCGATGACAAGCCAAGCAATTGTTTCATACTTTAGTAATCTCAAACTTTTTTCAACCTTCACGCAATACATGAGCATGAGCCATGGATATAGCACTATGGGTGGAATAGAATATAATGATGGGGGTTATGTGGAGAAGACAAAAAAGGAGAAAGTCTCACATCAACGAGGTTAATCAATGAGCTATGGAGATGCCCATCGATTGATGTTAATGCAAGGAGTAGGGATTGCCATGCAACGGATGCACTAGAGCTATAAATGCATGAAAGCTCAACAAAACAAACTAAGTGGGTGTGCATCCAACTTGCTTGCTCACGAAGACCTAGGGCATTTGAGGAAGCCCATTGTTGGAATATACAAGCCAAGTTCTATAATGAAAAATTCCCACTAGTATATGAAAGTGACAAAACAAGAGACTTTCTATCATGAAGATCATGGTGCTACTTTGAAGCACAAGTGTGGAAAAAAAGGATAGTAGCATGGTCCCTTTTTATTTTTATTTTTATTTTTTTGGGCCTTCCTTTTTTTATTTGGCTTTTCTCTCTTTTTTTATTGGGACAATGCTCTATGAATGATGATCATCACACTTCTATTTATTTATAACTCAATGATTACAACTCGATACTAGAACAAAGTATGACTCTATATGAATGCCTCCGGCGGTATACCGGGATAACAATGAATCAAGAGTGACATGTATGAAAAATTATGAACAGTGGCTTTGCCACAAATACGATGTCAACTACATGATCATGCAAAGCAGTATGACAATGATGAGCGTGTCATAATAAAAGGAATGGTGGAAAGTTGCATGGCAATATATCTCGGAATGGCTATGTAAATGCCATAATAGGTAGGTATGGTGGCTGTTTTGAGGAAGATATAAGGAGGTTTATGTGTGAAAGAGCGTATCATATCACGGGGTTTGGATGCACCGGCGAAGTTTGCACCAACTCTCAATGTGAGAAAGGGCAATGCACGGTACCGAAGAGGCTAGCAATGATGGAAGGGTAAGAGTGTGTATAATCCATGGACTCAACATTAGTCATAAAGAACTCACATACTTATTGCAAAAATCTACAAGTCATCAAAACCCAAGCACTACGCGCATGCTCCTAGGGGGATAGATTGGTAGGAAAAGACCATCGCTCGTCCCCGACCGCCGCTCATAAGGAGGACAATCAAAGAACACCTCATGTTTCAAATTTGTTACATAACGTTTACCATACGTGCATGCTATGGAACTTGCAAACTTCAACACAAGTATTTCTCAAATTCACAACTACTCAACTATCACAACTTTAATATCACTACCTCCATATCTCAAAACAATCATCAAGCATCAAACTTATCTTAGTATTCAGCACACTCATAAGAAAGTTTTTTTACTAGTCTTGAATACCTAGCATATTAGGATTATCTAAGCAAATTACCATGCTGTTTAAGAATCTCAAAATAATATAAGTGAAGTATGAGAGAATAATAGTTTCTATAAAACAAAACCACCACCGTGCTCTAAAAGATATAATCGAAGCACTAGAGCAAAAACTATATAGCTCAAAAGATATAAGTGAAGCACATAGAGTATTCTAATAATTTCCGAATCATGTGTGTGTCTCTCAAAAAGTGTGTCCAGCAAAGATGATTGTGGTAAAATAAAAAGCAAAGACTCAAATAATACAAGACGCTCCAAGCAAAACACATATCATGTGGTGAATAAAAATATAGCTCCAAGTAAAGTTACCGAGGGAAGTAGACGAAAGAGGGGATGCCTTCCGGGGCATCCCCAAGCTTTGGCTTTTTGGTGTCCTTAGATTATCTTGGGGTTTCTTGGGCATCCCCAAGATTAGGCTCTTGCCACTCCTTGTTCCATAATCCATCAAATCTTTTACACAAAACTTGAAAACTTCACAACACAAAACTTAACAGAAAATCTCATGAGCTCCGTTAGCGAAAGAAAACAAAACACCACTTCAAGGTACTGTAATGAACTCATTATTTATTTATATTTGTGTTAAACCTACTTTATTCCAACTTATCTATGGTTTATAAACTATTTTATTAGCCATAGATTCATCAAAATAAGCAAACAACACACGAAAAACAGAATCTGTCAAAAACAGAACAGTCTGTAGTAATCTGTAACTAACGCAAACTTCTGGAACTCCAAAAATTCAGCCAAAATAGGACGACCTAGACAATTTGTTTGTTGATCAGAAGCAATTGGAATCAATATTTTATCACGTTCGGGTGATTTTTAACAATTATTTTCGTGAACAGAAAGTTTCTGCAATTTTCAGCAAGATCAAATAACTATCATCCAAGAAGATCCTATAGGTTTAACTTGGCACAAACACTAATTAAAACATAATAACAAATCTAACCAGAGGCTAGATCAAATATTTATTCCTAAACAGAAGCAAAAAGCAAAAAACTAAAAATAAAATTGGGTTGCCTCCCAACAAGCGCTATCGTTTAACGCCCCTAGCTAGGCATAAAAGCAAGGATAAATCTAGGTATTGCCATGTTTGGTAGGCAATCCATAAGTGGCTCTCATGATAGATTCATATGGTAATTTTATTTTCTTTCTAGGGAAGTGTTCCATGCCTTTTCCTAACGGAAATTGGAATCTAATATTCCCTTCCTTCATATCAATAATTGCACCAATCGTTCTAAGAAAAGGTCTACCAAGATTAATAGGACATGAAGGATTGCAATCTATATCAAGAACAATAAATTCTACGGGCACATAATTCCTATTTGCAATAACAAGAACATCATTAATTCTTCCCATAGGTTTCTTAATGGTGGAATCCGCAAGGTGCAAATTTAGAGAGCAATCATCAAATTCACGGAAACCTAGCAAATCACACAAAGTTTTTAGAATCGTGGAAACACTAGCACCCAAATCACACAAAGCATAGCATTCATGATCTTTAATTTTAATTTTAATAGTAGGTTCCCACTCATCATAAAGTTTCCTAAGGATAGAAACTTCCAACTCAAGTTTTCTCCTTATGGACCAGTTTTTGCCTCTCCTTCCATAAATACCAAGTTCAAATTGCAATTAATTCACGGACATTCGGAATACCCAAGATCGTAAGCTCCCGTTCTGTAGCAACCAGACCTCAAACAGTCGGATCTCTGTGCATCAGTGTCATCCCTGGATCAGTAATGCTGACACGCATAGTACTTGAGGATTTATAATAGAGTAGCAATCACACACTTATTACATCGAATGTCCCAAAGGAGAACTTATTACAATAAATATGGCTTAAGGCCACCTAAAACGATAACAGCGGAAGGCTCGAAAGATAAAGTGAGTCCATCAACTCCAACGGCATCACTGAGTGAAATACAATGACCTATGGCTCCTTACTCGTCGTCTGAAAAGTCTGCAACATGAATGTTGCAGCCGAGACGGGTCAGCACATGGAATATGCTGGCAAGGTAACACAAAGAGCAATGAACAGAATAATTGCTATCACTACATGGATATTTGGCTGGTGGTAAGCTCTATGGTTACAGTTTTGCATAAAGCCAATTTTTTCCTACAACAAAGGAATACATTTTATTTAACTATCATGGTGGTTGTTAAACATTGAGAAGGTTCCTCCATCTCAATCCCAATTAAGCATCATCATTAAACCCAATCAAATTATATTAAAAGTGATGAGATCAACATGATAATCCAAGAACTAGATACTCAAGATGTCCATAACCGGGGACACGGCTAACCATGATTAGTTTATACACTCTGCAGAGGTTTGCGCACTTTTCCCCACAAGACTCGAATACATCCATGTCGGAGATTCGAGACACAATCTTTCTGAAGCATTAACTCTCTACTCTGGATAGACAGTACCACCTACAACCCACTACATCTTCTAGTCTACCTCTTCAAGAGCTTCACGTAACTTACTCAACTATGCCAGAGCCCATATTGGCTTGTGGCTGCACACGGAAGTTTCTAGCATGAATAATCTTATGATCCCTTTGAGCCTGGGTGACGGGCCGTAGGATGATCACACGGGTCCTCCGGGATATCCTAGGACAACACTGGATTCTCCAGGTTCCCACAAGCAATCCACCCAGATGTGTATTAAAGTTGCCACCTTAAGTTGAACCATTAATTAACAAACTCACATCTGTCATGGATACACTCAAACCCAATCCACGCCTACGAGCATAGCATAGCAATATAAGCAACGTAAAAGTAACTCCCATAGGTTTGATAATAAACAGGTGAATAGGTACTACCTCATCTACTTCCCAAAACCCACAATTTAATCAGATCCTAACCATGCAATTGTTTGAGGATTGATCTAATGCAATAAAACTGGGTAGTAAAAAGGTATGATCAAAGTGTTACTTGCCTTGCTGATGATCCGTGAAACCTAGAGACTCGTAGTAGCACGCTTCGCACTCCGGGTACTCTATCGCAAACAAACAAGCATACAATAAGCACTCAACTAGAACTACGGGTAAAAACTCAAATAAGAGATCTAACCAGAAAGTTCAACTTAAGAACTCTGGTTTGCAAAAAGAATCAAATCAAACGAAGCAATGAAACTCAAACTGCGAAAGAAACAAGATCCGTTTACTAATCTGGACTTAGGTCAAATTTTACAATAGCAAAATCTTGTTCAAGTTGGTTAAACAGAAAGAGGGCTTCGAAACGAAGATCTAGGCGCTTGAATCGCCTGATTCCGATAAACGAGCGAAAAGATAAACTAAAATGAAAATCGGGTCAGAAATCGCGATCGAAAATAATCGCGGAAAACCCTGAAAAAAGAAAAACTGACGAACAGGCTAACGAACGAACGTTCGCTGTCTGCGGTTAACGGGTGAAAACCGTTCGTTAAAACGAACGTACGAATGGGCGTTCGCTAAATAACTAAACCGGAAAAAAACCAAACTAAAATAAAAATAACCGCGAGTTCTAAAAAAACACACGGTTTTCTAACGAAAATCGGCGGCTACCTCGGGACGCATGACGGCGACGGCGGCGGGTAACTCCGGCGAGGCGGCGTCCGGCGGCGGGGTCAGCGGTGAAGCGGCGCGGCGGCGGCGAAGGCGAGACGGCGGCGGCGGCGCGGATCCGGCAGCGGCAGCGGCGAATCTGGCGGCGGCGACACGGATTTCGAGGCGGGGCGAAGCGCTAGGGTTTGGGGCTGGCGGCTCGGGCCTCGGCCTTAAAAAGGCCGGCCGAGTGCAGTGTCCTAGTCGAACACGGCCCGGTAAGGCGGTAACTCTTTTTTTTAAATAATTCTGCGCAGAAAAACAAAGAAAAGAAATACTAAACAGACTCCAAAAATCCTGAAATAAATTTTCCCCGACCTCTAAAAATATAGCAGACAAAGCGAACATTTATTTGGGCCTCTAATGCGATTTTGAAAAACACATATTTTTCCTAATTCAAATAAAATAGCGATAAAATTCCGAATAAAATTCTTATTTGATTTTAGTATTAAATCTCCAATATTTATTTATTTTGGGGAAGTCATTTTATCCCCTCTCTTTTATTTTCATAAAAGAAATATTTGAAGAGAAAATAATTAAAATCAAACGATCCTCTTTTCAAAATTTGAGAAAACTCAAATATGAAAATAACGAAATCCCCAACTCTCTCCGTGGGTCCTTGAGTTGCGTAGAATTTCTAGGATCAAACCAAAATGCAATAAAATATGATATGCAATGATGATCTAATGTATAACATTCCAAATTGAAAATTTGGGATGTTACAAACCTACCCCCCTTAAGATGAATCTCGCCCTCGAGATTCGGGTTGGCTAGAAAATAGGTGAGGGTGATCCTTCCGTAGGTCTTCATCCTCGGTATGGTGGCTCCACTGAACTTTGTAGAATTTGATAACCTTGCTGCGTGTGACTCGGCTGGCAAACTCAAGAATCTTGACTAGTTTCTCCTCGTAGATCAAATCGCTATCCAACTGAATCGCTTCCAGTGCCACTGTATCTCTCAGAGGGATATCAGCCATCTCTGCGTGGCACTTCTTCAACTCAGAAACGTGGAACACATCGTGAACTCCTGACAATCCTTCGGGCAATTCCAACTTGTAAGCAACTTCTCCCATACGTTCCAAAACCTTGTATGGTCCCACAAAACGTGGTGCTAACTTTCCCTTAACTCCAAAACGCTTCACTCCTCAAAGTGGGGACACACGAAGATACACTCTGTGTCCGACTTCGTAAACTATCTCCTTGCGTTTAGAATCCACATAGCTTTTCTGCCTGGACTGGGCTACCTTGAGTCTATCGCGTATCAGCTTAACCTTCTCTTCAGACTCTTTAGTCAAATCCGGTCCAAACAACTAACGGTCTCCAACTTCATCCCACAACAATGGTGTCCTGCACCTCCTTCCGTACAATGCTTCAAAAGGGGCCATCTTCAAACTGGCTTGATAGCTGTTGTTGTAAGAGAACTCTGCATATGGCAAATTGTCGTCCCAACTAGATCCATAGTCTAGCGCACAAGCTCTCAACATGTCCTCCAGAATCTGATTGACTCTCTCAGTCCGTCCATCTGTCTACGGGTGAAAAGCTGTACTGAACTCTAGCCTGGTTCCCAAAGTCTCATGCAACTGATTCCAAAACTTTGAGGTAAACTGGGTTCCTCTATCTGATACAATGGTCCTCGGAACTCCATGCAGACATACGATCCTGGTCATGTATATCTTTGCCAACTTAGCACAGGTGTAGGTGGTCTTCACTGGGATGAAATGAGCTACCTTTGTCAAACGATCGACTACAACCCATATCGAGTCATAGCCTGAAAGAGTCCTGGGCAATCCCGTGATAAAGTCCATGCCTAGTTTATCCCACTTCCATTCGGGTATCGGCAATGGCTGTAACAATCCAGCTGGCTTCTGATGTTCTTCCTTCACTCTCTGACATACATCACAAACTGCTACATACTCCGCAATATGCTTCTTCATTCCGGTCCACCAGAAGCTATCCTTCAAATCCAGATACATCTTGGTATTTCCTGGGTGGATCAAATACGGCGAATCATGGGCCTCTTGCAGAATCAACTTCCTGATCTCTGGATCATTTGGCACATATACACGGTCCTCAAACCATAGGGTATCGTGCTCATCCTCACGAAATCCCTTAGCTTTTCCTTTGCTCATCGTCTCTTTTATCTCGACAATCTCCTTGTCCATCTTCTGAGCTTCCCTGATCTTATCCATCAAAGTGGACTGGATCTCCAATGCTGCTACATAACCTCTCGGAACTATTTCCAAACATAGTTCACGAAGATCCTCTGCTAACTCCTTGGGTAACTCTCCGGTCATGAGTGTGTTGACATGACTCTTGCGGCTCAACGCATCAGCTACTACGTTAGCCTTTCCGGGATGATAATGCAACTTCATTTCATAATCCTTAATGAGCTCCAACCATCTCCTCTGCCTGAGATTCAACTCCTTCTGCATGAAGATATACTTCAAACTCTTGTGATCTGTGTACACCTCACAATGATTTCCGATGAGAAAATGTCTCCATGTCTTCAATGCATGCACTACGGCTGCTAACTCCAAATCATGGGTAGCATAATTCAACTCATGGGGTTTAAGCTGTCGTGAGGCATATGAGACAACTCTCCCCTCCTGCATAAGCACTGCTCCAAGTCCTCGACGAGAAGCGTCGCAATACACTTGATAATCCTTGCGTTGATCTGGCAGAATCAACACTGGAGATGTAACCAAGCGTTTCTTCAAATCCTGAAAACTGGCCTCACATTCCTCAGTACATTTGAACTTGGTGTCCTTCTTCAATAACTCCGTCATGGGCTTTGCAATCTTCGAGAAATTCTCAATGAACCTCCGGTAGTATCCTGCGAGTCCAAGAAAACTCCGGATCTCTCCAACTGACGTGGGTGCTTCCCAATTTGTCACAGTGACAACCTTGGTAGGGTCTACTTCTATTCCTTCTCCGGATATAACATGTCCGAGGAATCCAACTTCCTTCAACCAAAACTCACACTTGCTGAACTTGGCATATAACTGGTGTTCTCTGAGCTTCCCAAGTACCAGACGCAAATGCTCTTTATGCTCCTCTTCATTCTTCGAGTAGACTAGAATATCATCAATGAACACCATGACGAACTTATCCAAAAACTCCATAAACACCTTGTTCATCATGTTCATAAAATAGGCAGGTGCGTTAGTCAGACCAAATGACATAACGGTATACTCATATAGCTCGTACCTTGTGGTAAAAGTTGTCTTAGGTATATCCTGCTCTCGAATCTTCAGCTGGTGGTACCCTGATCGCAGATCGATCTTGGAAAACACCTTAGCTCCTTGCAGATGGTCAAACAAATCATTTATCATCAGCAGTGGGTACTTGTTCTTGATTGTTACTTCATTCAATCCTCGATAATCAACAACCATCCTCAATGATCCATCCTTCTTCTCCACTAGAAGCACTGGTGATCCCCAAGGTGACAAGCTTGGGCGAATATAGCCTTTATCCAGTAACTCCTTAATCTGCTTCTTAATTTCCTCTAAATCCTTAGCGGGCATCCTGTACGGTCTCTTAGATATAGGCCCGGTGCCTGGCAAAAGCTCGATCAAAAACTCAATGTCTCTATCCGGTGGCATGCCTGGCAACTCTTCTGGAAATACATCCGAGAAATCCTTCACCACTGGTACTTCCTCCTGTACAACTCCTGATAAGGAATTTACTTGAGTACCCTTCGGCACATGCCGGGGTACATACTTAATCCTTCTTCCTTCTGGGGTGGTAAGCAAAATCGACTTACTGGCGCAGTCAATGTTCCCTCCATACTTCGATAACCAATCCATGCCTAATATCACATCCATTCCTTGCGACTCCAATACTATTAGGTCTGAGGGAAACAGGTAGTTACCAATCCTTAATGGTAACCGATCACACCGTAGGCTAGCCATATACTCTGCTCCTGGCGAGGTTACTAACATGGGTGACCTAAGGGCTTGGGTTGGTAGTTTAAACTTATCCACAAATCCCCTTGATATGTATGAATGCGATGCACCAGTATCAAAAAGAACGATTGCAGTAAATGACTTAACCAAAATTTTACCTATTACTGCATCGGGTTGTGCTTCAACCTCCTCCACGCTAACGTGGTTCACGTGTGCCCTGTTGAAAGGGTTGGGCTTCTTCCCAAAGCTTCCATTGCCATTTCCATTCTTTGCTTCAGAACACTCCGTGGCATAATGTCCATTCTTCCCGCACTTGAAACAAGTAATGTGACTTAGATCCTTCTTGGCAGGTGTTGCTGGGTTGGTACGGTTCTGGCCGTTGCTTCCTCCATTACCATTCCCATTCCTGGGGCCCCTATGGTTGTGCGAAATCCCTCCATTGTGATTGTGACCTCCATGGTTATGTTGAAGGGGTCCTCCCGAGTTCGGGGTAAAACGGGGTCTCTGCTGAGCTCCAGAATTATACTTCCCTTGTCCTCCTCTTGCGGTTGTCAATTTGCTGCTGCTTCCCTTCAATCATGAGAGCTCTATCTACCAACTCCTGGTAGTTATTGAAAGTTGCCACCATCAACTGCATGCTCAGCTCATCATTCAGTCCTTCCAGAAACTTCTCCTGTTTAGCTGCATCCGTAGCAACGTCATCTGGGGCATAACGTGCTAGCTTACTAAAATCATCCACATACTAGCTGACGGTGCGTCTCCTTGGCATAAGTTGCGAAACTCACGCTTCTTCATGGCCATAGCTCCTGCTGATACATGGGCAGTGTGAAAAGCCTGCTGAAACTGGTCCCATGTGACAGTGTCGATGGGGTAAGTGGCTGTGAAATTCTCCCACCATGATGCTGCGGGTCCATCAAGCTGATGTGCGGCAAAACACACTCTCTCCGCATCTGTGCATCCTGCAGTGGTCAACTCCCTTCCAATCTTGCGGAGCCAATCATCTGCAACTATCGGCTCGGTGCTACTGGAGAACACCGGCGGATTCAGCCTTAGAAAACGGGCTAAGTGATCAACAGGTGGTGGTGGTGGTGGTGGTGGGTTATTGTTGTTGTTGTTGTTCCCCTGATTCTGATTCTGGACTAGTATCTGCATCAATGCATTCTGCTGCTGGATCGACTGAGTGAGCTCCGGTGGGAAAGCAAATCCATTGTCGCGTTTCGGAGGCATCTGCTGGGTTTAGAAAAGGTGAGAAAATAGAATAGAATGAGGTCTAGGGGGAAAACACTACCCATATGCACATGAGACAAACACAATCATATCACTTCAATCAATTCAAACAAGGGCATACAATCGGTCTAACTATCGTTACAAAAGTGCTCGGACTATACTATATACATGGGGGAATTTCTACTACTGATATGGTGATCGACTAGAAAAATTGATCGGTGGAAGATTCCATAATATCTGCTCCAGCTTCATCAACAAAGTCATCATCGCTATCGTCGGGGTCCGAGTCAGTGTCGTCGATGATGGTGTAGTTCTCCGGGCAAGTGGAATCGTCGTCTTCTCCTCCTGGCGCGGGGCCTCCCATGAAAACTCCTAGCTTCCTTGTGAGGTCGTCATTCTTCTCCACGAGTATCGTCATTTCCTCCTCGTATCCATCGCGTGTAGACTTGAGTTCTTCCTCTAGCTCCATGATCCTGGTCATTGCCTTCTTCAGATCTATCATGCATGCACACATCTGGTTCTCCTGGCAACGAATGTGCTGATTTAACTCCTGGATGAAAGCTGCAATGGACCTATCCTTCCTGGTGCTGATCATCTCCCATTGCTCATCTCGACGCCCACAAATCTGGTAGATAGTATCCTTGAGATCCTTGTGGTAAACTTCTCCAATGCGTCCCATGGTGATGTGGGCTGCCATGCTCTTGCCTAGACTCCAGGTTGGTGCATCAAAGGAAAACTCTATGGGCTCAGTGACTGGCGTGAAGGTCCTTCCTGGAACTTGAACTCGAATCATCCAACGCTCCTCTTCTGGTAAAGTGGCGTTGTAAGTCCCAGTGAAGCTTGGTATTCCGATGTTTAGGTATCTAGTAACTTCCTTCAAGTGTCGTCCAAAGGGTGTATCTTCATCCGGTTGAGTGAACTTGTTCCTTGCATCCGCCATCCTAAAGAGTAGAAAAGGTAGAGGAGTCAGAAATGAGAATAGAGTAGTGATCTAGGGTTTTAGCTTAGTGGTCGTGTCCTACAGTCGGCATGTGCTTTGATACCATCTTGTAGCGACCAGACCTCAAACAGTCTGATCTCTGTGCATTAGTGTCATCCCTGGATCGGTAATGCTGACACGCACAGTACTTGAGGATTTATAACAGATTAGCAATCACACACTTATTACATCGAATGTCTCAAAGGAGAACTTATTACAATAAATATGGCTTAAGGCCATCTAAACGATAACAGCGGAAGGCTTGGAAGATAAAGTGAGTCCATCAACTCCAACGGCATCACTGAGTGAAAAACAACGACCTATGGCTCCTTACTCGTCGTCTGAAAAGTCTGCAACATGAACGTTGCAGCCCGAAACGGGTCAGCACATAGAATATGCTGGCAAGGTAACACAAAGAGTAATGAACAGACTAATTGCTATCACTACATGCATATTTGGCTGGTGGTAAGCTCTATGGTTATAGTTTTGCATAAAGCCAATTTTTCCCTACAACAAAGGAATACATTTTATTTAACTATCATGGTGGTCATTAAACATTGAGAAGGTTCCTCCATCTCAATCCCAACTAAGCATCATCATTAAACCCAATCAAATTATATTAAAAGTGATGAGATCAACATGATAATCCAAGAACTAGATACTCAAGATGTCCATAACCGGGGACACGGCTAACCATGATTAGTTTATACACTCTGCAGAGGTTTGCGCACTTTTCCCCACAAGACTCGAATACATCCATGGTCGGAGATTCGAGACACAGTCCTTCTGAAGCATTAACTCTCTACTCTGGATAGACAGTACCACCTACAACCCACTACATCTGCTAGTCTACCTCTTCAAGAGCTTCACGCAACTTACTCAACTATGCCAGAGCCCATATTGGCTTGTGGCTGCACACGGAAGTTTCTAGCATGAATAATCTTATGATCCATTTGAGCCTGGGTGGCGGTCCGTAGGATGATCACACGGGTCCTCCGGGATATCTTAGGACAACACTGGATTCTCCAGGTTCCCACAAGCAATCCACCCAGATGTGTATTAAAGTTTCCACCTTAAGTTGAACCATTAATTAACAAACTCTAATCTGTCATGGATACACTCAAACCCAATCCACGTCTACGAGCATAGCATAGCAATATAAGCAACGTAGAAGTAACTCCCATAGGTTTGATAATAAACAGGTGAATAGGTACTACCTCATCTACTTCCCAAAACCCACAATTTAATTAGATCCTAACCATGCAATTGTTTGAGGATTGATCTAATGCAATAAAACTGGGTAGTAAAAAGGTATGATCAAAGTGTTACTTGCCTTGCCGATGATCCGTGAAACCTAGAGACTCATAGTAGCACGCTTCGCACTCCGGGAACTCTATCGCAAACAAACAAGCATACAATAATCACTCAACTAGAAGCACGGGTAAAACTCAAATAAGAGATCTAACCAGAAATTTCAACTTTAGAACTCTCGTTTGCAAAAAGAATCAAATCAAACGAAGCAACGAAACTCAAACTTCGAAAGAAACAAGATCCGTTTACTAATCTAGACTTAGGACAAATATACAGTAGCGAAATCTTGTTCAAGTTGGTTAAACAGAAAGAGGTCTTCGAAACGAAGATCTAGGCGCTTGAATCGCCTGATTCCGATAAACGAGCGAAAAGATAAACTAAAACGAAAATCTGGTCAGAAATCGCAATCGAAAATAATCGCGGAAAACCCTGGAAAAAGAAAAACTGACAAACAGGCTAACGAACGAACGTTCGCTGTCTGCGGTTAACGGGTGAAAACCGTTCGTTAAAACGAACGTACGAACGGGCGTTCGCTAAATAACTAAACCGAAAAGAAGAACTAAAATAAAAATAACCGCGGGTTCTAAAAAACCACACGGTTTTCTAAGAAAACCGGCGGCTACCTCGGGACGCGTGACGGCGGCGGCGGCGGGCAACTCCGGCGAGGCGGCGTCCGGCGGCGGCGGCGGGGTCGGCGGCGAAGCGGCGGCGGCGAAGCGGCGGCGACGACGAGACGGCGGCGGCGGCGCGGATCCGGCGGCGGCGGTAGCGGCGAATCCGGCGGCGGCGCGGATTTCGAGGCAGGGCGAAGCGCTAGGGTTTGGGGCTGGTGGCTCGGGCCTCGGCCTTAAAAAGGCCAGCCAGGTGCAGTGTCCTAGTCGGACACGGCCCGGTAAGGCGGTAACTCTTTTTTTTAAATAATTCCGCGCTGAATAACAAAGAATAGAAATACTAAACGGACTCCAAAAATCCTGAAATAAATTTTCCCCGTCCTCTAAAAATATAGCGGACGAAGTGAAAATTTATTTGGGCCTCTAATGCAATTTTGAAAAACGCATATTTTTCCTAATTCAAATAAAATAGCGATAAAATTCCGAATAAAGTTCTTATTTGATTTTAATATTAAATCTCCAATATTTCTTTATTTTGGGGAAATCATTTTATCCCCTCTCTTTTATTTTCATAAAAGAAATATTTGAAGAGAAAATAATTAAAATCAAACGATCCTCTTTTCAAAATTTGAGAAAACTCAAATATGAAAATAACGAAATCCCCAACTCTCTCCGTGGGTCCTTGAGTTGCGTAGAATTTCTAGGATCAAGCCAAAATGCAATAAAATATGATATGCAATGTTGATCTAATGTATAACATTCCAAATTGAAAATTTGGGATGTTACACGTTCAGGCATAGAAAGCAAAAATTCAAGCACCGCCTCACCAGCATAATCAACTTCGCACGCTCTTTTAATGACCTGATCTAGACCTAGTTTTTTCCAAACCTCCTTGGCTTTCTGACATTGAAATAATATATGCTTTGTATCCTCTGATCCAAAGGAACATGCCGGACAATTGGGGGTAATCTTTATATGTCTATTCACCAAATTAACTCTACACGGGAGGGTGCCATGCAGTGTGCACCAAATGAAAATTTTAACCTTTGATGGACATGATAATTTCCAAATCTCACTCCAAATAGGACTGATAGTCATATGTTGGTGTTGGTGTTCTTCTTAATTTTCCCCCGTGTTGGTGTTCCCATTGCACTGCATAGGCTGATCGAACAGAAAAAGTTCCATTCTTTGAATAGCTCCGAGCGACAAAATCCGACATATCATGTTGTGACAAAGAAATTGCAAGGACCCTTTGTGCATCAACTGGCCAGAACATTTGTGTGACCAAATTTTCATCCCAATTACTAGTAACAGGATCAATTAAATCAGATACCCTTGAGATCAAATTACTCCCTCTCGGTGTGATTATTTTTCTATTTGCACAATTAAGAATCCAAGCATCTTCCCAAATATCAATGTTGTGACCATTTCCAACACGCCAAATATAACCAAGATTTAGACAATTAACCCTGCCATAATACTTTGCCAAGTAAAAGAAGAGCCCTTTTTTTAGCTTTGTATTTAATAAATCACTGTTTGGGGAATATTTTGCTCTCAACACGGTCGCACATAAGGAGTCTGGATTGTCAATAATACGCCACGCTTGTTTTGCCAGCATTGCTAGGTTGAAAAAATGAATATCCCGGAATCCCATGCCCCCTTGATTTTTGGGTACACACTTTTTCCACCAAGCCATCCAATGCACCCGCTTCTGATTATCCTCGTCCCCCCACCAGAAATGAGATATCGCATCAGTGATTCCCTTACAATTTTTTTAGGAATTTTAAAGACGGACATCGCATAGGTGGGGATAGCTTGTATAACAGATTTCAGGAGGATTTCCTTCCCTCCCGTGGATAATTTTTTTTCTTTCCATCCACTTATCTTCATGATGATACGGTCAATCAGATACTGAAAACAGTCAGATTTATCCATACCCACATTAGCCGGTAACCCCAGATATTTATCATTGAGAGCTTCAGTCATGATATTGAGTGTTGTACATAGTTGCTCCTTGATTTCCACTTTTTTATTGGGGCTGAAAAATATATTTGATTTATCAACACTGATCAATTGCCCCGATGCTTTACAATACGAGTCCCGAATGGTTTTCAAAGCCTCTGCATTGTGAATACTTGCCTTCATCAGGATCAATGAGTCATCCACAAAAAGAAGATTCGTAATCGGTGGTGCCTCTCTACACACTTTCACACCTTCAGTTTTCCCACTTTCCTCCGCATGTGACAAGAGAGCAGACAGCCCCTCAGTACATAGCAAAAGTAAATAAGGCGATAACGGGTCTCCTTGTCGTAAACCTCTGGATGGCTTAAAACTCTCAGTTTCTTCTGAATTAAATCTAACTCGGTATTCAACGGTAGAAACACATTGCATGATAAAATTGACCCAACTCTCTTGGAAGCCTAATCTCAACATGATCTCCTTCAGAAAACTCCACTCGGTCATAAGCTTTATGCATATCAAGTTTGATCGCGCACAATCCTTCCTTTCCATCCCTTCTATTTTTTATTTTGTGAAAACATTCATAAGCCACTAAAACGTTATCAGTAATCATTCGTCCAGGTACAAAAGCACTCTGTGTCGGGCTAATAATTTCTGGAAGGAAAACCTTCAATCGAGTAGCCACCATTTTGGATATAGCCTTGTACACAACATTACACAGGCTAATTGGTCTGAACTGAGTTACCTTATCTAGTGAATTAATCTTCGGGATCATCACTATCGCAGTATCATTCCAGCCTTCCGGGATAGTGCATGTATTCATAGCTTGCAGCACTTCTTGGACGAGATCATCCCCCAGCATAGGCCAAAATCTTTTATAAAAAATAGCATGGAGTCCGTCAGGGCCCGGGGCCTTTAAATCTCCTATATCAAAAAGGGCTTTTCGGACATCATCAGCCGTATAAGGCGCCAGGAGGTCATTATTCATCTCATCTGACACTCTTTTCATAACGAGGGATAGAACTTCCATACTCGGCTGCCCCACTTCAGAGGTAAAAAGGTTTGAGAAATAACTCCTAATATGATTCTTTAATTCCGCTCCTTGTCGCCAAACACTAGTATCATCAAGAAGTTTTTTAATGTTATTCCTTTTCTTCCTGGCCGTTGCGGCATTGTGAGAAAAAGATGTATTACGATCTCCATGCATCAACCAGTTTGCTCTTCCTCTCTGTAGCCAAAAAATTTCCTCTTGATCTAACAAATTCTCGATGAGAACAAGGACTTCCTTCTGGCGAGAGCGAGATTCCGCATTCATTGGCCCCGCCTCAACTTTTCCAGCTCTTTTTTTAATTTACTTATCCTTCTCTTTGGTCCTTTTAGAGTCTCTCGGTCCCAGGTGTGTAATCAGCATGCACTGCCTGTGTACGTGCCGCAAGAGACGGACCAACACCCGCTAGTTTGGCCTTTTCCATGTTGTTCGCTCAATTTCTCCCACCGTCTCTTCTTTAAGCCATCTAGCCTCAAATTGCTTCACACGGATTTTTGGGCTATTGAGAATATTCTCACCATAATATTCTGTGTCAAGGATTAAGGGACGATGATCAGAATGCACATGCTCCTCATTGATGATGCCTGCCTTTGGAAACTTATTTTACCATTCGACATTGCATACAGCCCTATCAAGTCTCAACCTAATCTCCCCTCTCCTCCAAGTGAAATAGTCGCCGACATATCCCAGATCATATAACCCACAATCTCCCAAACAATCCCGAAATTCTTGCATCATTGCATTTGGTCTTGGGTTACCTCCATCCTTTTCATGAGAATACATAACTTCATTAAAATCACCAAGAACAACCCACGGATACGAGGCATTAGAATGTAAAGTGCGAAGGTTGGACCAAGATAAATGTTTTTCATTCCAGGCCGGATGACCATAAAACCCCGTAAAGCGCCAATCCACATTATTCTCATTCATAAATATTACATCAATAAAATACGGAGACGAGTAGTTCAATTCAACTTTATTCTCGTTTTGATAATATAATACAAGACCACCAGCCTTACCATCACTCTCTGATAAAAATATGGAATTAAAACCTAATTTACAACGTAGCTTGTCAGCCTTTATTTTATTTAAATGCGATTCACATAGAAAAACTAGCTTTGGGTTCACCCGTCCTTGGAGCTCCATGAGCTCACCAACTGCCGTGGGGGAGAGCATACCATGGCAGTTCCATCCTAGAATTTTCATTTGGCCCGGCGGACCTCCTCCTCGAAGGCCGCCGATGCGCCAGTTTCTTCCTTCTCTTCACCAACGGACTCCCCTCCCTATTGCACATGCTCCTCCTCCTTCTCTTCTAACTCCTTCGCGACATGTGTCACAGCACCATAAACATCCTTCACTCTTTCTACTCTACCAGTACACACTCGTTTCGAAGAAACACTCACGTTGCCGTGTAGTAAACGCTCATAACTACCCATCTCTTTCTCAAAAGAAAACTCCAAGTCACTTCCTGTGCGTGGAGCGTCGTGTATGTGTTTTCTTTTTTTACCTATTACTATCCTACGAGCATCTTCTGCTCTCTCACTCCTTCTTCCCTTTTTCTCTTTCTTCCTCATCCTCTTTAGCTGGCCCTGCCTATGATTCTTATTAGCACTAAATTTAAACAACACATTTTCATCCGTAGTGTCAACCGTCGCCACAGATGCCGAGAGCCTCGCAGCAACAGCCCCCGACAGGGCCTCCAGCACACCTGGCTAGAACAACAGTTGGTCTTGAAGATTCGTGGTTGTCGAAAAACACTTAACAGCCCCTTGTGTTGCTCCATTTGCAAAGCCGGGCACACCCAGGTTCAGGCCCTCCTGGCCACTAGTGTCACCCAAACGGGCCGCATCAGCCATAGCAGATTTGGGTTTCGCTGGGGACCTCCAGCCACTATTGTGCAGCGCCCTCCGGGGTAAGAGGCCCGCCCGTGAGCCCTTGGCCCTCCTGGTCAGCAGTTTTCTGCCGGTGAACATCAGCTGGTACAGTAGACTTGGAGGTGCTATAACCCCCTGGCTGCATCCCCTCCTGACCAAACATCACACCCGATTGGGTGAGCATCTGGGATGCCAGCCCTTGGCCCTCCTGGCCAAGGCCAGTAGATGGCTTCGGCGCTGCAACCCGGCCCTCCTGACCGAGCGCAGCACCGACAAGAGTCGATGAAGGAGCATCCGACGCCCGGCCCTCCTGGCCGAGCGGGAAACTAGGCTGGGCCGCCTTTGGCACTGCAGCCCGGCCCTCCTCACCGAGCGCAGCACCGATAGGAGTCGATGAAGGAGCCTCCGACGCCCGGCCCTCCTGGCTGAGCGAGAAACTAGGCTGGGCCGCCTTTGGCGCTACATTCTCGTCCTTGTTGGAGACAGTGAGAACACTCACCGCCTTAGCCACTTTGACGACGACACCCTCCATAGCCTTTTACTTGTTTTTGTTGTCGGGTGCGATGAACGAAGACTGCTCACCTCTAGGAAAACCTCCTAAGATAACCTCTCTCTTGTGTGACCCTTGACCCTTCCAGTAAGCATCTACACTAAGATTTTTTGGGTAGATAGCTACTCTCTTTTCTTTTGGAATACTACAGAAACGCTCGGAAGTATGACCTATAAGCCCACAACACTCACAATACTGAGGTAGTTTTTCATACCAGACATCATATCTAACTTTCTTGGAGCTTCCTAACGGGGTGAATTCTACAGTGCTCTTGAGCGGCTCGTGCAGCAAGATACCCACACGCACTCGCAAGAATTTTCAACTATGACATGATTACGGTGCTGTAAGAGCATATTTATCCCTTAGTAGTTTTGGTGATTGATGACAATGCTTTTGCGGACTAATCGTGTGCATTGAGCATTTCAGATATACCATGTCTAGGCACAAGACGATTCGGTGCTCCTCGGAGACTATTGAAGACGGCGTTTCTCTATGTTTCTTTTCGATGGATTTGAGTTGTAGGAAAGCCGTACTATTAAGAGGGGGTCCACGTTGGAAAGGTTTGGGTGGAATCAACACGTACACGTCTGTTCCTTTTTGTGCCACCTTTCCTTTGGATCTTTGGAGCATCCTCCGTCTCTCCGTGTCTCTGCAAAATGAAGGACTCCTAGTGTTGCTGAACTGGGGCATGCGGTAGTACTGCTCTTCGGAGCGGTAGTACCGAAGGCCCTTGCGGTAGTACCGGCCTCAGGCGCGGTAGTACCGCAGGTGCTCACGGTAGTACCGCTCCTAGGGAGCGGTAGTACCGTGGCCTCAGGCCAGGCGCAGCTACTCGAGCGGTAGTAGGGGCGCATGTAATTTTTTACATCCGCGCCCTACGCGGTAGTACCGCTCCATGGGCGCGGTAGTACCGTGGGCTTTGGCCAGGCACAGCAGTATGAGCGGAAGTAGGGGCGGATGTATTTTTTTACATCTGCGCCCTACGCGGTAGTACCGCTCCAGGCTTGCGGTAGTACCGTGTCGGATTTTTGCATAGATCAAATCTCAGCGGAAGTTGTCACGGATGTATTTTTATATGTCCGTGCCTTCCCAGCCTAGACCATTCCTGCCTTCCGGTAGTACCGCAAGGGGGTGCGGTAGTACCGCGCCAGCGGTTCTACCGCTCCCTACCTTAGCGCATCAGAACTGGTTTTAGCCCCTGCCGTGCCAGCGGTAGTACCACAGTTCTTCGCGGTAGTACCACGGGCCCTTGCGGTAGTACCGCTTTTATGGTGCGGTAGTACCGCGTGTCGCAGGCTGAGTTGGTGGATAACAGTTGGATTTGTTCTTTCACTATAAAAGGGGAGTCTTCTTCTCCGAGTCGACTACCTCTTCCACCCCCAAGCTCCATTGTTTCTCTAAGCTCCATTTTCTCCCGATCTCTCTCCCTAGCCAATCAAACTTGTTGATTTCCTAGGGATTGGTTGAGGAGGGCACGATCTACACTTCCACCAAGAGAAATTTGATTCCCCCCACTAATCCCTTGCGTATCTTGTTACTATTGGGTGTTTGAGCACCCTAGATGGTTGAGGTCATCGCGGAGCCATATTCCATTGTGGTGAAGCTTCGTGGTGTTGTTGGGAGCCTCCAATTAAGTTGTGGAGATTGCCCCAAACTTGTTTGTAAAGGTTCGGTCGCCGCCTCCAAGGGCACCAATAGTGGAATCACGGCATCTCGCATTGTGTGAGGGCGTGAGGAGAATACGGTGGACCTAGTGGCTTCTTGGGGAGCATTGTGCCTCCACACCGCTCCAACGGAGACGTACTTCCTCTCAAAGGGAAGGAACTTCGATAACACATCCTCGTCTTCACCGGCTCCACTCTTCGTTATCTCATCCCTTTACTCGTGCAAGCTTATCTTGTGTTACATCCCTTGCTTGCTTGTGTACTTATTGTTGTTGCATCATATAGGTTGCTCACCTAGTTGCATATCTAGAAAACCTACTTTGATGCAAAGTTTAAATTGGTAAACAAAAGCTAAAAATTATTAGTTGCCTATTCACCCCCCCCCCCTCTAGTCAACTATATCGATCCTTTCAGGTGCGACACATCCACCACTTCCCCCAACTGATCCCCGAAAGTCCATCCCATACTCTCCGTCTTGAGCTCGAAAGGGACATCACGAACCTAGGCCCAAATGGGCATGACCCCAAGATCGATCTCCGCCGGGTCGCCCCTGCCGTCGAACTCGGCGAAGATGATGTCGTCCCGATTATAGTGCCATGGTTGTGCCTTGAGCACAAACCGTCGATCCCCCTCGGAGGAGAAATTAAGGACAAAGCGTCCGTCCTCGCTGGCCACCTCTTGGACAGTGGCCGTACCCTGAAGCCGCCACGCCCCGGAGTTCTAGAGCTCGTCAACAATGGCCCAAGGGTTCACCTGGAAAGGTGCCAAGAAGCGTCCAACTACCAGGCTGCCAGAGACAGCCCTCCTAGCAGCCTCCATGTTGATGACAAGAGGAGGAGCCTCGCCCCGGAAGCGTCTCATAGCCAACTTCCCCTTGTGCTCCGCCACCGTACGGCCAAGAAGGGGGTCGTCCCCCCCTAGCCGTCACCTGAGTCCTCACCACCGCCGCCGATTCCATCTCTTCTCCAGTACTCACCACCCCCTGTGTATCTCTCTCCCCAAAAACCACCTTAGCATCACTCTTGTTCTCCATGGGACACACTATCTGAACAAAGGAGAGAAAACCCGAGCCCCTCTCTGCTACTGCTTCCTGTGAAGAACAAAGGCACCTCCTCCTAAGGAAGAAATAGCCTTCTTCCTTGTCTATTGCTAAGGTAATTACGAAATTGGAGCACACAATTGTGAGCAAATAATTGTGATTTGTCCGTTTCCAAATCCACTCCCCACTAACTTCTCTCTGGTAACTGAAAAAATGGCGAGAAACAGCCCCCCAATTTTCATCCAGCCCCTGAATCGCACCCCTCAACTGAAAAAGCGTTAAATACCAGAAATTCGGGATCCTCCCATAACCAGTAGAGATCAACACCGAATCCTCTTTCCTTCCTATCTCCTTTTCCTTTTTAATTCTATCCCTAAATCCTACAGATGGCAGAATCACCTCTCCTGGTCAGAAGGGATCCGGCAAAAGGACCCACCTAATCAACCTAGGTTTAGCATCTTTCTTTTTCATAAGATATTTAATAGCAGCATGATCAGTGTGAACAATTACTTTAGAATCAACAATATAAAATCTAAATTTATCACATGCAAACACAACTGCTAAAAATTCTTTCTTAGTGGTAACATAGTTTCTTTGAGCATTGTCTTAGAGTTTTACTAGCATAATGGATAACATTCAATTTCTTATCAACTCTTTGTCCTAGCACAACACCAACAACATAGTCACTAGCATCACACATAATTTCAAAAGACAAGTTCCAATCAGGTGGTTGAACAATAGGTGCAGAGGTTAAGTCTTTGTTAAGTATTTCAAAGGCTTCTACACAATCATCATAAAAAAATGGAGCATCTTTTTGCAAAAGATTAGTAAGAGGCCTAGAAATTTTAGAGAAGTCTTTAATAAACCTTCTATAGAAACCAGAATGGCCAAGAAAACTTCTTATACCTTTTATATCTTTAGGACATGGCATTTTCTCAATTGCATCAACCTTAGCTTTATCTACCTCCATACCTCTTTCAGAAATTTTATGCCCAAGGACAATACCTTCATTCACCATAAAGTGGCACTTCTCCCAATTCAAGACAAGATTAGTTTCTTCATGTCTACAAAACTCGATCAAGGTTGCTCAAGTAATCATCAACAGAAGTCCCATAAACGAAAAAATCATCCATGATTACCTCAACAATCTTTCCACAAAAATCAGAGAATATAGTAGTCATACATCCTCGGAAGGTAGTAGGTGCATTGCATAAACCGAAAGGCATACATCTATAAGCATAAGTTCCAAAAGGACAAGTAAAAGTGGTTTTCTCTTGATCTTCTTGTGATACATGTATTTGAGAAAAACCAGAATAACCATCTAGAAAGAAGAAGTGTGTATGCTTAGACAATCTTTCTAACATTTGATCTATAAAGGGCAAGGGGTAATGATCTTTTCTATTAGCTTTATTGATTTTCTAAAATCATTTACCATCCTATAACCAGTTACAATTCTTTGTGGGATAAGTTCATCTTCATCATTAGGAACAACGGTAATGCCTCCTTTCTTAGGGACACAATGAACAGGACTTACCCATCTACTATCAGCTATGGGATAAATTATACCTGCTTCCAGAAGCTTTAATATTTCAGTTCTTACCACATCCTTCATCTTAGGATTCAATCGTCGTTGATGATCAACAACTGTCCTAACATCAGGCTCCATATTAATCTTGTGCTGGCATAGAGTGGGACTAATGCCCTTAAGATCATCAAGAGTATATCCAATAGCAGCACGATGCTTCTTCAGAGTTTTTAATTATCTATTTTCTTCATGATCTGAAAGTTTAGCACTAATGATAACAACATATATCTTCTTTTCATCAAGGTAAGTGCTACTTCTTGAGCTTGCGTTGGTTTTTCCCTTGAAGAGGAAAGGGTGATGCAGCAAAGTAGAGTAAGTATTTCCCTCAGTTTGAGAACCAAGGTATCAATCCAGTAGGAGAAAATGCACAAGTCACTGAATACCTGCACTAACAATCAAACAACTTGCACCCAACGCGATAAAGGGGTTGTCAATCCCTTCACGGTTACTCGCAAAAGTGAGATCTGATAGAGATAGATAAATGGTAAAGTAAATATTTTTGGTACTTTTGATTTATAGATTAGAAAGTAAAAGATTGCAAAAAGAGTAGATTGGAAACTAAAATTGTAGATCGGAAACTTATATGATGGAAAATAGACCCGGGGGCCATAGGTTTCACTAGAGGCTTCTCTCAAGATAGAAAATATTATGGTGGGTGAACAAATTACTGCCGAGCAATTGATAGAAAAGCGCAAAGTTATGACAATATCCAAGGCAATGATCATGAATATAGCCATCACGTCCGTGTCAAGTAGACCGAAATGATTCTGCATCTACTACTATTACTCCACGCATCAACCGCTATCCAGCATGCATCTAGAGTACTATTAAGTTCATAAAGAACGGAGTAACGCATTAAGCAAGATGACATGATGTAGAGGAATTAACTCAAGCAATATGATGAAAACCCCATCTTTTTATCCTCGATGGCAACAATACAATACGTGCCTTGCCGCCCCTACTATCACTCGGAAAGGACACCACAAGATTGAACCCAAAGCTAAGCACTTCTCCCATTGCAAGAAAAACCAATCTAGCTGGCCAAACCAAACCGATAGTTCAAAGATAATTACAAAGATATCAAATCATGCATAAAAGAATTCAGAGGAGATTCAAATAATATTCATAGATAAGCTGATCATAAATCCACAATTCATCGGATCTCGGCAAACGCACCGCAAAAAAAGTATTACATTGAATAGATCTCCAAGAACATCGAGGAGAACATGGTATTGAGAATCAAAGAGAGAGAAGAAGCCATCTAGCTACTAGCTATGGACCCGTAGGTCTGTGGTAAACTACTCACACTTCATCGGAAGGGCAATAGATTTGCTGTAGAAGCCCTCCGTGATCGAATCCCCCTCCGGCAGGACGCCGAAAAAGGCCCCTGGATGGGATCTCACAGGTACAGAAGGTTGCAGTAGTGGAAAAGTGTTTTCATTGCTTCCTTTGTTGGTTTGGGGATATATGGGAATATATAGGCGCAGAAATTAGGTCAGGAGGTGCACGAGGGGCCCACAAGGGTGGGGGCGCGCCCTACCCCCCTGGGCGCGCCCTCCGTCCTTGTGGCCGCCCCGTGGCTCTTCTGACTTCATCTCCAAGTCTCCTGGTTGTCTTCTGGTCTAAGAAAAATCATCGTGAAGGTTTTATTCCGTTTGGACTTCGTTTGGTATTCCTTTTCTGCGAAACTCAAAAACAGGGAAAAACAGGAACTGGCACTGGGCTCTAGGTTAATAGGTTAGTCCCAAAAATAATATGAAATAGCATATTAATGCATATAAAACATCCAAAACAGATAATATAATAGCATGGAACAATCAAAAATTATAGATACGTTGGAGACGTATCAATAAGCATATTTCAATGTATCAAGTAATTGCTTCAATTCAAACACGGGATCACTCTTAGGTGGAAGAGGGTCCCCAAGAGTTTCAACAGGCAAGTTATGTTTAAGGATAGGTACTTGTTTGAGGTATATATCATCTATTTCATTCCTTTCATTCATATACATACCATTTTCATGGTCTAACAAATATTGTTCTAAAGGATCGGTAGGAGGAACAACAATAGAAGCAAGACCTATAATTTCATCCTTACTTGACAATTCTTTTTCATGAGGTTGCCTATTAAACTTAGAGAAATTTAACTCATGATATACATCACCAAATTTAACTCTAAAATTCTCTTTAACACAATCAATTTCAGCATTAACGGTATTCAAGAAAGGTCTATCGAATATAATGGGACAAAAATTATCCTGTGTAAACCAAGTACCAAGAAATCAGTAGGGTATTTGATCTTACCACACAAGACTTCAACATCTCGAACAATCCCAAGTGGTGAAATTGTATGTCTATTTGCTAGCTTAATAGTGGCATCAATATCTTCAATCTCAGCAGGTGCAATATCATTCATAATTTCTTGATATAAAGTAAATAGAATAACACTAACACTAGCATCCATATTCCATAAACCATGATAGCAATGATCTCCAATTTTAACAGAAACAACAAGCATTCCCACTACTGGTTTATTCTTATCTAGCATATCACGTTTGTTTCTAATGGGTTTGGCAATTCTAGCAGCATCATCGCGAAAATAAATAACATGCCCATCAATATTATCAACCATGAGATCTTTGACCATTGCAATATTAGGTTCAGCCTTAATATGTTCAGAGGGTCTAGGTGTCCTAATATTTCTTTTATTAACCATAGTTGTAGCTTTAGCATGTTCCTTAATCCTAACGGGAAAAGGAGGTTTCTCAATATAAGCAGTTGGCACAACTGGATCAACATTGTAAATGATTGTTTCATCTTTAACTATAACGGGTTCCTCAAATATTTCCTTAATAGGTTGATGATATTTAAACCACTTCTCCTTAGGGATATTAACATGAGCAGCAAAAGATTCACAAAATGTAGGTACTATCTGAGAGTCAAGTCCATATTTAGTACTAAACTTATGAAAAGCATCAGTTTCCATAAAAGAATTAACACAATCAAACTCAAGATTTATACCTGACTCTTTACCTTTGTCGAATTCCCAATCTTCAGAGTTGCGTTTAATTCTTTCCAAGAGATTCCACTTGAATTCAATAGTTTTCTTCATAAAAGAACCAGTAGAAAAAGAATCGAGCATGGACCGATCATTATGAGAAAGCCAAGCATAAAAATTCCGAATAAATTTTCTCTTGAGAGCTCATGATTGGGGCATGTGTACATCATGTACTTAAGCCTCTTCCAAGCTTTAGTGATACTTTCTCCATCACGAGGCCAAAAATTATATATATAATTCTGTTCACGATGAACCAGATGCATAGGATAAAACTTCTGATGAAACTCCAATTCCAACCGGTTCCAATCCCATGTTCCAGTATCATCCGATAGCCTATACCATGTCAAGGCCTTTCCATCCAAAGATAAAGGGAATAACTTATTCTTAACTCCATCCTCGGATAAACCTGCAAGCTTATACAATCCACAAATTTCATCTATATATATCTAGTGCATATCAGGATGTACCGTTCCATCTCCTGCATAAGGATTAGCTAGCAGTTTCTCTATTATACCCGAAGGAATCTCATAATAAATATTTTCAGTAGGTTCTGTAGGTTGAGGAGCAACTCTTATTGCTTTCATTAGAGGTGAAGATACCCCAAACAAACCCCTCAAAGAATTACTTTCCATAGTGACAAGTGACAGTAAATTTTAGCACGTAATATAAATGTTTCCTTACCAAAGGCGCTTCACTCCCCAGCAACGGTGCCAGAAAAGAGTCTTGATGACCCACAATAGGGGGTCAATCGTAGTCCTTTAGATAAGTAAGAGTGTTGAACCCAACGAGGGGCAGAAGGAAATGACAAGCAATTTCCAGCAAGGTATTTTATGCAAGCATTGAAATTATTGGTAACAGATAGTTTGATAGCAAGATAATTCATAACAAGTGACAAGTAGCAATAGTAACAAAGGTGCAGCAAGGTAGCCCAATCCTTTTTATAGCAAAGGACAGGCCGAAACTTTCTCTTGTAGCAAGCAAAGCATTCTTGACTCTTGAGGACACATGGGAATTCATCTAGTCACTTTCATCATGTTTGTTTGATTCACGTTCGCTACTTTGATAATTTGATATGTGGGTGGACCGGTGCTTGGGTGCTGTTCTTACTTGAACAAGCCTCCCAGTTATGATTACCCTCTCTCACAAGCATCCGCAAGTACAAAAGAAGAATTAAGATAAATCTAACCATAGCATGAAACATATGGATCCAAATCGGCCCCTTACGGAATAGCACATAAAGTAGGGTTTAAACTTCTGTCACTCTAGCAACCCATCATCTAATTACTACTCCACAATGCCTTCCCTTAGGCTCAACTATGGTGAAGTGTCATGTAGTCGACGTTCACATGACACCAGTAAAGTAAGCAACAACATACATATCATCAAAATATCGAACGAATACCAAATTCACATGTTACTTATAACCAGACTTCTCCCATATCCTCAAGAACAAAAGTAACTACTCACAAATCATATTCATGTTCAAGATCATAGGGGTATTGAATATCATTAAGGATCTGAACATATAATCTCCCACCAAATAAACCAACTAGCATCAACTAGAAGATGTAATCAACACTACTAGCAACCCACAGGTACCAATCTGAGGTTTTGAGACAAAGATTGAATACAAGAGATGAACTAGGGTTTGAGATGAGATGGTGCTGGTGAAGATGTTGATGAATATGGTCCTCCCACGATGAGAGGACTGTTGGTGATGTCCATGTTTTCGATTTCCCCCTCCCGGAGGGAAGTTTCCCCGGCGGAATCGCTCTGCCGGAGAGCAAAAGTGCTCCTGCCCAGGTTCCACCTCCAGACGGCGATGCTTCATCCCCAAACCTTCCTCTTGATTTTTTCTAGGTCAAATGGCATCATATAGCAGAAGATGGGCTTCGGAGACCTGTTAGGGGCCCCACAAGTCCAGGGGCGCGCCCTGGGGGTAGGGCACGCCACCCAGGCTTGTGGCTGCCTGGTGGGTCCCCTACAGATGTTTCTTTCACCAATAATTTTTATATATTTCAAAATAATTCTTCGTCAATTTTCAGGTCATCTGGAGTTGTGCAAAAAAGGTATCTCTGATATAGCCCTTTCCGGTCGAAAATTCCAGTTGCCGGCAATCTCCCTCTTCATGTGAAAATTGCAAAATAAGAGAGAAAAGGCATAAGAATTGTATCATAAACTGAAATAGCAGTCCAAATTGCAATAAATATCAATAGCAAAACATGATGCAAAATGGACATATCAGAGCCAGAGAAGGCTCCTACGGCTCGTCGCACGCCCTTCAAGAAGGGGAAGACCATCCTGCCTCCTAAGGAGGAGGAGAGCAATGATGGTGGCAGTGACTAGGAGGAGGGAGAAAACAACAAGGAAGATGGGACGAGCCCTCCGAAGGAGAGGGCGATCTCATGGGCGAGGAAGAAGCACCCATGGCCTCACACGCGCGGGTCTGAAGAGGGGTCTAAAAAGGCCTTAGCTGACGCGGCCCGATGGACGAGGAGCCTCGGTATGTGTTCCTGAGGATCTGCGATCCCATTGAGGGAGCCCACATGCGTCAAGTGTTGGTAGTTCCCCTACATGTGGTGAGGCCTTCGAGGAAGCACAACACCTTCGTGCCTGGGCGGTACGTTTCTCGCTTGTTACTCAATTTTATCTTGTGACGGATGACTTAGTCCATCAGCTGACCTTGTGCCCTACGATTTCAGGCCTTCTCACTCTATCAAGGAGGCCAGTGCAGCTGGTACTTCCACATCGCATATGCTGGCAATGAAAGCCCCCACGCCCGTCCTAAAACGAACCATGGGTAGCAATCTGAGCATGCCACCAGAGACCGCCACATCTAAAGCCGGTAAGCACGAAACTATACTACCCTTTATCATGCTATGTAGGTGTTGCACCATGATGTATGGTCACAATCCTAGTACTTCCGTGTTTTGCAGTTGTTCCGCCTCCACCTAAAAATTCGGAGCCGCGGTGGTGGCATCTGATACGTCTCCAACGTATCTATAATTTTTGATTGCTCCATGCCATATTATCTACTGTTTTGGACAATATTGGGCTTTATTATCCACTTTTATATTATTTTTGGGACTAACCTATTAACCGGAGGCCCAGCCCAGAATTGCTGTTTTTTTTGCCTATTTCAGAGTTTCGCAGAAAAAGAATATCAAACAGAGTCCAAACGGAATGAAACCTTCGGGAGCGTGATTTTTGGAACGAACATGATCTAGGAGACTTGGACCCTACGTAAGAGAAGCTTCCAGGAGGCCACGAGGTAGGGGGCGCGCCCACCCCCCAGGGCGCGCCCTCCACCCTCGTGGGCCCCACATTGCTCCACCGACGTACTTCTTCCTACTATATATACCTACGTACCCCCAAACGATCAGATACGGAGCAGAAAACCTAATTCCACCGCCGCAACCTTCTATGCCCACGAGATCCCATCTTGGGGCCTGTTTCGGAGCTCCGCCGGAGAGGGCATCCATCACGGAGGGCTTCTACATCAACGCCATAGCCTCTCCAATGAAGTGTGAGTAGTTTACCTCAGACCTTCGGGTCCATAGTTAGTAGCTAGATGGATTCTTCTCTCTTTTTGGGTCTCAATACAATGTTCTCCCCCTCTCTCGTGGAGATCTATTCGATGTAATCTTCTTTTTGCGGTGTGTTTGTTGAGACCGATGAATTGTGGGTTTATGATCAAGATTATCTATGAACAATATTTGAATCTTCTCTGAATTCTTTTATGTATGATTGGTTATGTTTGCAAGTTTGGTTTGGTTTGGCCTACTAGATTGATCTTTCTTGCAATGGGAGAAGTGCTTAGCTTTGGGTTCAATCTTGCGGTGTCCTTTCCCAGTGACAGTAGGGGCAGCAAGCCATGTATTGTATTGTTGCCATCGAGGATAACAAGATGGTTTTTTTTATCATATTGCATGAATTTATCCCTCTACATCATGTCATCTTGCTTAAGGCGTTACTCTGTTTTCATGAACTTAATACTCTAGATGCATGCTGGATAGCGGTCGATGAGTGGAGTAATAGTAGTAGATGCAGGCAGGAGTCGGTCTACTTGTCTCGGACGTGATGCGTATATACATGATCATACCTAGATATTCTCATAACTATGCTCAATTCTGTCAATTGCTCAACAGTAATTCGTTCACCCACCGTAAAATACTTATGCCCTTGAGAGAAGCCACTAGTGAAATCTATGGCCCCCGGGTCTATCTTCATCATATTAATCTTCCAACACTTTGTTATTTCCTTTGCTTTTTTACTTTGCTTTTATTTTACTTTGCATCTTTATCACAAAAATACCAAAAATATTATCCTATCATATCTCACTCTCGTAAGTGACCGTGAAGGGATTGACAACCCCTTATCGCGTTGGTTGCGAGGATTCATTTGTATTGTGCAGGTGCGAGGGACTCGCGCGTAGCCTCCTACTGGATTGATACCTTGGTTCTCTAAAACTGAGGGAAATACTTACGGTACTTTGCTGCATCACCCTTTCCTCTTCAAGGGAAAACCAACGCAGTGCTCAAGAGGTAGCAAGAAGGATTTCTGGCGCCGTTGCCGGGGAGGTCTACGCAAAAGTCAACATACCAAGTACCCATCACAATCCCTTATCTCCCGCATTACATTATTTGCCATTTGCCTCTCGTTTTCCTCTCCCCCACTTCACCCTTGCCGTTTTATTCGCCCTCTCTTTTTCGTTCGCCTCTTTTTCGCTTGCTTTTTGTTTGCTCGTGTGTTGGATTGCTTGCTTGTCACGATGGCTCAAGATAATACCAAATTATGTGACTTTACCAATACCAACAATAATGATTTCCTTAGCACTCCGATTGCTCCTCTTATCAATACTGAATCTTGTGAAATCAATGCTGCTTTGTTGAATCTTGTCATGAAAGATCAATTCGCCGGCCTTCCTAGTGAAGATGCCGCTACCCATCTAAATAGCTTCGTTGATCTGTGTGATATGCAAAAGAAGAAAGATGTTGATAATGATATTGTTAAACTGAAGCTATTTCCTTTTTCGCTTAGAGATCGTGCTAAAGCTTGGTTTTCGTCTTTGCCTAAAAATAGTATTGATTCTTGGAACAAGTGCAAAGATGCCTTTATCTCTAAGTATTTTCCTCCCACTAAAATCATCTCTCTTAGAAACGATATTATGAATTTTAAGCAACTTGATCATGAACATGTTGCACAAGCTTGGGAGAGGATGAAATTAATGATACGTAATTGCCCTACTCATGGTCTGAATTTGTGGATGATTATACAAAACTTTTATGCCGGATTGAATTTTGCTTCTAGAAATCTTTTAGATTCGGCCGTGGGAGGCACTTTTATGGAAATCACTTTAGGAGAAGCTACTAAACTCCTAGATAATATTATGGTTAATTATTCTCAATGGCACGCTGAAAGATCTACTAATAAGAAAGTGCATGCGATAGAAGAAATCAATGTTTTGAGTGGAAAGATGGATGAACTTATGAAATTATTTGCTAGTAAGAGTGTTTCTTCTGATCCTAATGATATGCCTTTGTCTACTTTGATTGAGAATAATAATGAATCTATGGATGTGAATTTTGTTGGTAGGAATAATTTTGGTAACAACGCGTATAGAGGAAACTTTAATCCTAGGCCTTATCCTAGTAATTCCTCTAATAATTATGGAAATTCCTACAACAACTCTTATGGAAATTTTGATAAGATGCCTTCTGAATTTGAGACTAGTGTTAAAGAGTTTATGAATTCGCAAAAGAATTTCAATGCTTTGCTTGAAGAGAAATTGCTTAAAGTTGATGAATTGGCTTGGAACGTTGATAGAATTTCTCTTGATGTTGATTCTTTAAAGCTTAGATCTATTCCTCCTAAGCATGATATCAATGAGTCTCTCAAAGCCATGAGAATTTCCATTGATGAGTGCAAAGAAAGAACCGCTAGGATGCGTGCTAAGAAAGATTGCTTTATGAAAGCGTGTTCTTCAAATTTCTATGAAAATAAATATGAAGATCTAAAAGTTACTGATGTGTCCCCTATTAAATCTTTGTTTTGCAATATGAATCTTGATAATGATGGGACTGAATATGATCCACCTTTACCTAGAAGGCGTTCCAAAAATTCTGAGTTTTTAGATCTTGATGCTAAAATTGATAAAAGTGGGATTGAAGAAATCAAAACCCTAGATGTTAAACCCACTATTTTGTATTTCAAGGAATTTAATTATGAAAATTTCTCTTTGATTGATTGTATTTCCTTGTTGCAATCCGTGCTAAATTCTCCTCATGCTTATAGTCAAAATAAAGCGTTTACTAAACATATCATTGATGCCTTGATGCAATCTTATGAAGAAAAGCTTGAGTTGGAAGTTTCTATCCCTAGAAAACTTTATGATGAGTGGGAACCAACTATTAAAATTAAGATTAAGGATCATGAGTTCCATGCTTTATGTGATTTGGGTGCTAGTGTTTCCACTATTCCCAAAACTTTGTGTGATTTGCTAGATTTCCGCGATTTTGATGATTGCTCTCTAAACTTGCACCTTGCGGATTCCACTATTAAGAAACCTATGGGAAGATTAATGATGTTATTATTGTTGCAAATAGAAATTATGTGCCCGTAGATTTTATCGTTCTTGATATAGATTGCAATCCTTCATGTCCTATTATTCTTGGTAGACCTTTCCTTAGAACGATTGGTGCAATTATTGATATGAAGGAAGGGAATATTAGATTCCAATTTCCATTAAAGAAAGGCATGGAACACTTCCCTAGAAAGAAAATAAAATTGCCATATGAATCTATCACGAGAGCCACTTATGGATTGCCTACCAAAGATGGCAATACCTAGATCTATCCTTACTTTTATGCCTAGCTAGGGGCGTTAAACGATAGCGCTTGTTGGGAGGCAACCCAATTTTATTTTTAGTGTTTTTGCTTTTGCTTCTATTTAGAAATAAATATTTGATCTAGCCTCTGGTTAGATGTGTTTTTATGTTTTAATTAGTGTTTGTGCCAAGTTAAACCTATAGGATCTTCTTGGATGATAGTTATTTGATCTTGCAGAAATTTCCAGAAACTTTCAGTTCACGAAAACAATTGTTAAAAATCACCAGAACGTGATAAAATACTGATTCCAATTGCTGCTGATCAATAAACAAATTTCCTAGGTCTTCCTATTTTGGCTGAATTTTTGGAGTTCCATAAGTTTGCGTTAGTTACAGATTACTACAGACTGTTCTGTTTTTGACAGATTCTGTTTTTCGTGTGTTGTTTGCTTATTTTGATGAATCTATGGCTAGTAAAATAGTTTATAAACCATAGAGAAGTTGGAATACAGTAGGTTTAACACCAATATAAATAAAGAATGAGTTCATTACAGTACCTTGAAGTGGTCTTTTGTTTTCTTTCGCTAACGGAACTCACGAGATTTCTGTTGAGTTTTGTGTTGTGAAGTTTTCAAGTTTTGGGTGAAAGATTTTGATGGATTATGGAACAAGGAGTGGCAAGAGCCTAAGCTTGGGGATGCCCATGGTACCCCCAAGATAATCAAAGGACACCAAAAAGCCAAAGCTTGGGGATGCCCCGGAAGGCATCCCCTCTTTCGTCTACTTCCATCGGTAACTTTACTTGGAGCTATATTTTTATTCACCACATGATATGTGTTTTGCTTGGAGCGTCTTGTATGATTTGAGTCTTTGCTTTTTACCACAATCATCCTTTCTGTACACACCTTTTGAGAGAGCCATACATGATTTGGAATTTGTTAGAATACTCTATGTGCTTCACTTATATCTTTTGAGTTATATATTTTTGCTCTAGTACTTCACTTATATCTTTTAGAGCACGGTAGTGGATTTGTTTTATAGAAACTATTGATCTCTTATGATTCACTTAGATTATTTTGAGAGTCTTAAATAGCATGGTAATTTGCTTAAATAATCCTAATATGCTAGGTATTCAAGATTAGTAAAAACTTTCTTATGAGTGTGTTGAATACTAAGAGAAGTTTGATGCTTGATGATTGTTTTGAGATATGGAGGTAATAATATCAAAGTCATGCTAGTTGAGTAGTTGTGAATTTGAGAAATGCTTGTGTTGAAGTTTGCAAGTCCTGTAGCATGCATGTATGGTAAACGTTATGTAACAAGTTTGAAACATGAGGTGTTCTTTGATTGTCCTCCTTATGAGTGGCGGTCGGGGACGAGCGATGGTCTTTTCCTACCAATCTATCCCCCTAGGAGCATGCGCGTAGTGCTTGGTTTTTGATGACTTATAGATTTTTGCAATAAGTATGTGAGTTCTTTATGACTAATGTTGAGTCCATGGATTATACGCACTCTCACCCTTCCATCATTGCTAGCCTCTTCGGTACCGTGCATTGCCCTTTCTCACGTTGAGAGTTGGTGCAAACTTCGCCGGTGCATCCAAACCCCGTGATATGATACGCTCTTTCACACATAAATCTCCTTATATCTTCCTCAAAACAGCCACCATACCGACCTATTATGGAATTTCCATAGCCATTCCGAGATATATTGCCATGCAACTTTCCACCATTCCGTTTGTCATGACACATTCATCATTGTCATATTTCTTAGCATGATCATGTAGTTGACATAGTATTTGTGGCAAAGCCACCGTTCATAATTCTTTCATACATGTCACTCTTGGTTCATTGCATATCCCGGTACACCGCCGGAGGCATTCATATAGAGTCATACTTTGTTCTAGTATCGAGTTGTAATCATTGAGTTGTAAATAAATAGAAGTGTGATGATCATCATTTTCTAGAGCATTGTCCCAAGTGAGGAATATAAAAAAAGAGAGAAAGGCGATAAAAAAGAGAAGGCCCAAAAAAGAGAAAAAGAGAGAAGGGACAATGCTACTATCCTTTGCCACACTTGTGCTTCAAAGTAGCACCATAATCTTCATGATAGAGAGTCTCTTGTTTTGTCACTTTCATATACTAGTGGGAATTTTTCATTATAGAACTTGGCTTGTATATTCCAACAATGGGCCTCCTCAAGTGCCCTAGGTCTTCGTGAGCAAGCAAGTTGGATGCACATCCACTTAGTTTCTTTTGTTGAGCTTTCATACATTTATAGCTCTAGTGCATCCGTTGCATGGCAATCCCTACTCCTTGCATTAACATCAATCGATGGGCATCTCCATAGCTCATTGATTAGCCTCGTTGACGTGAGACTTTCTCCTTTTTTTTGTCTTCTCCACATAACCCCCATCATCATATTCTATTCCACCCATGGTGCTATGTCCATGGCTCGCGCTCATATATTGCGTGAAAGTTTATAGGTTTGAGATTACTAAAGTATGAAACAATTGCTTGGCTTGTCATCGGGGTTGTGCATGATGAGAGCATTCTTGTGTGACGAAAATGGAGAATGACTAAACTATATGATTTTGTAGGGATGAACTTTCGTTGGTCATGTTATTTTGAGAGGACATAATTGCTTAGTTAGTATGCTTGAAGTATTATTATTTTTATGTCAATATGAACTTTTATCTTGAATCTTTTGGATCTGAATATTCATACCACAATTAAGAAGAATTACATTAAAATTATGCCAAGTAGCACTCCACACCAAAAATTATCTTTTTTATCATTTACCTACTCGAGGAAGAGCAGGAATTAAGCTTGGGGATGCTTGATACGTCTCCAACGTATCTATAATTTTTGACTGCTCCATGCTATATTATCTACTGTTTTGGACAATATTGGGCTTTATTATCCACTTTTATATTATTTTTGGGACTAACCTATTAACCGGAGGCCCAGCCCAGAATTGCTGTTTTTTGCCTATTTCAGAGTTTCGCAGAAAAAGAATATCAAACGGAGTCCAAAAGGAATGGAACCTTCGGGAGCGTGATTTTTCGAACGAACATGATCCAGGAGACTTGGACCCAACGTAAGAGAAGCTTCCAGGAGGCCACGAGGTAGGCGGCGCGCCCACCCCCCCAGGGCGCGCCCTCCACCCTCGTGGGCCCCACATTGCTCCACCGACGTACTTCTTCCTACTATATATACCTACGTCCCCCCAAACGATCAGATACGGAGCAGAAAACCTAATTCCACCGCCGCAACCTTCTATGCCCACGAGATCCCATCTTGGGGCCTGTTTCGAAGCTCCGCCGGAGAGGGCATCCATCACGGAGGGCTTCTACATCAACGCCATAGCCTCTCCAATGAAGTGTGAGTAGTTTACCTCAGACCTTCGGGTCCATAGTTACTAGCTAGATGGCTTCTTCTCTCTTTTTGGGTCTCAATACAATGTTCTCCCCCTCTCTCGTGGAGATCTATTCAATGTAATCTTCTTTTTGCGGTGTGTTTGTTGAGACCGATGAATTGTGGGTTTATGATCAAGATTATCTATGAACAATATTTGAATCTTCTCTGAATTCTTTTATGTATGATTGGTTATCTTTGCAAGTTTGGTTTGGTTTGGCCTACTAGATTGATCTTTCTTGCAATGGGAGAAGTGCTTAGCTTTGGGTTCAATCTTGCGGTGTCCTTTCCCAGTGACAGTAGGGGCAGCAAGCCATGTATTGTATTGTTGCCATCGAGGATAACAAGATGGGTTTTTTTATCATATTGCATGAATTTATCCTATTGGGGAACGTAGTAATTTCAAAAAAATTCCTACGCACACGCAAGATCATGGTGATGCATAGCAACGAGAGGGGAGAGTGTTGTCCACGTACCCTCGTAGACCGACAGCGGAAGCGTTATCACAACGCGGTTGATGTAGTCGTACGTCTTCATGATCCGACCGATCAGGTACCGAACGCACGGCACCTCCGAGTTCTACACACGTTCAGCTCGATGACATCCCTCGAACTCCGATCCAGCCGAGTGTTGAGGGAGAGTTTCGTCAGCACGACGGCGTGGTGACGATGATGATGTTCCACCGACGCAGGGCTTCGCCTAAGCTCCGCAACGGTATTATCGAGGTGTAATATGGTGGAAGGGGGCACCGCACACGGCTAAGAGATCTCAAGGATCAATTGTTGTGTCTCTGGGGTGCCCCCCTGCCCCCGTATATAAAGGAGCAAGGGGGAGGCAGCCGGCCAAGGGGAGAGGCGCGCCATAGGGGGGAGTCCTACTCCCACCGGGAGTAGGACTCCTCTTTCCTTGTGGGAGTAGGAGAAGGGAAGGGGGAAGGAGAAAGAAGGAAGGGTGCGCCCCCCTTCCCTAGTCCAATTCGGACCAGACCATGGGGAGGGGTGCGGCCACCTTTTGAGGCCTTTCTCTCCTTTCCCGTATGGCCCATTAAGGCCCAATACGAATTCCCGTAACTCTCCGGTACTCCGAAAAATACCCGAATCACTCGGAACCTTTCCGAAGTCCGAATATAGTCGTCCAATATATCGATTTTTACGTCTCGACCATTTCGAGACTCCTCGTCATATCCCCGATCTCATCCGGGACTCCGAACTCCTTCGGTACATCAAAACTCAATAAAACTGTCATCGTAACGTTAAGCGTGCGGACCCTACGGGTTCGAGAACTATGTAGACATGACCGAGACACGTCTCCGGTCAATAACCAATAGCGGGACCTGGATGCCCATATTGGCTCCCACATATTCTACGAAGATCTTTATCGGTCAGACCGCATAACAACATACGTTGTTCCCTTTGTCACCGGTATGTTACTTGCCCGAGATTTGATCGTCGGTATCTCGATACCTAGTTCAATCTCGTTACCGGCAAGTCTCTTTACTCGTTCCGTAACACATCATCCCGCAACTAACTCATTAGTCACAATGCTTGCAAGGCTTATAGTGATGTGCATTACCGAGTGGGCCCAGAGATACCTCTCCGACAATTGGAGTGACAAATCCTAATCTCGAAATACGCCAACCCAACAAGTACCTTTGGAGACACCTGTAGAGCACCTTTATAATCACCCATTTACGTTGTGACGTTTGGTAGCACACAAAGTGTTCCTCCGGTAAACGGGAGTTGCATAATCTCATAGTCATAGGAACATGTATAAGTCATGAAGAAAGCAATAGCAACATACTAAACGATCGAGTGCTAAGCTAACGGAATGGGTCAAGTCAATCACGTCATTCTCCTAATGAGGTGATCTCGTTAATCAAATGACAACTTATGTCTATGGCTAGGAAACATAACCATCTTTGATTAACGAGCTAGTCAAGTAGAGGCATACTAGTGACACTCTGTTTGTCTATATATTCACACATGTATTATGTTTCCGGTTAATACAATTCTAGCATGAATAATAAACATTTATCATGATACAAGGAAATAAATAATACTTTATTATTGCCTCTAGGGCATATTTCCTTCAGTCTCCCACTTGCACTAGAGTCAATAATCTAGTTCACATCGCCATGTGATTTAACATCAATAATTCACATCACCATGTGATTAACACCCATAGTTCACATCTCTATGTGACCAACACTCAAAGGGTTTACTAGAGTCAATAATCTAGTTCACATCGCTATGTGATTAACACCCAAAGAGTACTAAGGTGTGATCATGTTTTGATTGTGAGATAATTTTAGTCAACGGGTCTGTCACATTCAGATCCGTAAGTATTTTGCAAATTTCTATGTCTACAATGCTCTGCACGGAGCTACTCTAGCTAATTGCTCCCACTTTCAATATGTATCTAGACCGAGACTTAGAGTCATCTAGATTTAGTGTCAAAACTTGCATCGACGTAACCCTTTACGACGAACCTTTTGTCACTTCCATAATCGAGAAACATTTCCTTATTCCACTAAGGATAATTTTGACCGCTGTCCAGTGATCTACTCCTAGATCACTATTGTACTCCCTTGCCAAAATCAGTGTAGGGTATACAATAGATCTGGTACACAGCATGGCATACTTTATAGAACCTATGGCCAAGGCATAGGGAATGACTTTCATTCTCTTTCTATCTTCTGCCGTGGTCGGGCTTTGAGTCTTACTCAATTTCACACCATGTAACACAGGCAAGAAACTCTTTCTTTGACTGTTCTATTTTGAACTACTTCAAAATCTTGTTAAGGTATGTACTCATTGAAAAAACTTATCAAGCGTCTTGATCTATCTCTATAGATCTTGATGCTCAATATGTAAGCAGCTTCACCGAGGTCTTTCTTTGAAAAACTCCTTTCAAACACTCCTTTATGCTTTGCAAAATAATTATACATTATTTCCGATCAACAATATGTCATTCACATATACTTATCAGAAATGCTGTAGTGCTCCCACTCACTTTCTTGTAAATACAGGCTTCACCGCAAGTCTGTATAACACTATATCCTTTGATCAACTTATCAAAGTGTATATTCCAACTCCGAGATGCTTGCACCAGTCCATAGATGGATCGCTGGAGCTTGCATATTTTGTTAGCACCTTTAGGATTGACAAAACCTTCTAGTTGCATCATATACAACTCTTCTTTAATAAATACATTAAGGAATGCAGTTTTGTTTATCCATTTGTCACATTTCATAAAATGCGGCAATTGCCAACATGATTCAGACAGACTTAAGCATAGATACGAGTGAGAAACTCTCATCGTAGTCAACACCTTGAACTTGTCGAAAAACCTTTTTGTGACAATTCTAGCTTTGTAGATAGTAACACTACTATCAGCGTCCGTCTTCCTCTTGACGATCCATTTATTCTCAATTGCTTGCCGATCATCGGGCAAGTCAACCAAAGTCCACACTTTGTTCTCATACATGGATGTCATCTCAGATTTCATGGCCTCAAGCCATTTTGCGGAATCTGGGCTCACCATCGCTTCTTCATAGTTCGTAGGTTCGTCATGGTCTAGTAACATAACCTCCAGAACAGGATTACCGTACCACTCTGGTGCGGATCTTACTCTGGTTTACCTACGAGGTTTGGTAGTAACTTGATCTGAAGTTACATGATCATCATCATTAACTTCCTCACTAATTGGTGTAGGAGTCACAGGAACAGATTTCTGTGATGAACTACTTTCCAATAAGGGAGCAGGTACAGTTACCTCATCAAGTTCTACTTTCCTCCCACTCACTTCTTTCGAGAGAAACTCCTTCTCTAGAAAGGATCCATACTTAGCAACGAATGTCTTGCCTTCGGATCTGTGATAGAAGGTGTACCCAACTGTCTCCTTTGGGTATCCTATGAAGACACATTTCTCCGATTTGGGTTTGAGCTTATCAGGATGAAACTTTTTCACATAAGCATCGCAACCCCAAATTTTAAGAAACGACAACTTTGGTTTCTTGCCAAACCACAGTTCATAAGGCGTCGTCTCAACGGATTTTGATGGTGCCCTATTTAACGTGAATGCAGCTGTCTCTAATGCATAACCCCAAAACGATAGTGGTAGATCGGTAAGATACATCATATATCGCACCATATCTAATAAAGTACGATTACGACGTTCGGACACACCATTACACCGTGGTGTTCCAGGTGGCGTGAGTAGTGAAACTATTTCACATTGTTTTAACTGAAGGCCAAACTCGTAACTCAAATACTCTTCTCCACGATCAGATCGTAGAAACTTTATTTTCTTGTTACGATGATTTTCCGCTTCACTCTGAAATTATATGAACTTTTCAAATGTTTCAGACTTCTGTTTCATTAAGTAGATATACCCATATCTGCTCAAATCATCTGTGAAGGTCAGAAAATAATGATACCTGCTACGAGCCTCAATATTCATCGGACCACATACATCTGTATGTATGATTTCCAACAAATCTGTTGCTCTCTCCATAGTTCCGGAGAACGGCGTTTTAGTCATCTTGCCCATGAGGCACGGTTCGCAAGCATCAAGTGATTCATAATCAAGTGATTCCAAAATCCCATCAGTATGGAGTTTCTTCATGCGCTTTACACCAATATGACCTAAACGGCAGTGCCACAAATAAGTTGCACTATCATTATTAACTTTGCATCTTTTGGCTTCAATATTATGAATATGTGTATCACTACGATCGAGATCCAACAAACCATTTTCGTTGGTGTGTATGACCATAGAAGGTTTTTATTCATGTAAACAGAACAACAATTGTTCTCTAACTTAAATGAATAACCGTATTGCAATAAACATGATCAAATCATATTCATGCTCAACGCAAACACCAAATAACACTTATTTAGTTTCAACACTAATCCCGAAAGTATAGGGAGTGTGCGATGATGATCATATCAATCTTGGAACTACTTCCAACACACATCGTCACCTCGCCTTTTACTAGTCTCTGTTTATTCTGCAACTCCCGTTTCGAGTTACTACTCTTAGCAACTGAACCAGTATCAAATACCGAGGGGTTGCTATAAACACTAGTAAAGTACACATCAATAACATGTATATCCAATATACCTTTGTTCACTTTGCCATCCTTCTTATCCACCAAATAGTTGGGGTAGTTCCGCTTCCAGTGACCAGTCCCTTTGCAGTAGAAGCACTTAGTCTCAGGCTTAGGACCAGACTTAGGCTTCTTCACTTGAGCAGCAACTTGCTTGCCGTTCTTCTTGAAGTTCCCCTTCTATCCCTTTGCCCTTTTCTTGAAACTAGTGGTCTTGTTAACCATCAACACTTGATGCTCTTTCTTGATTTCTACCTTCGTCGATTTCAGCATCGCGAAGAGCTCGGGAATTACTTTCGTCATCCCTTACATACTATAGTTCATCACGAAGTTCTACTAACTTGGTGATGGTGACTAGAGAATTCTGTCAATCACTATTTTATCTGGAAGATTAACTCCCACTTGATTCAAGCGATTGTAGTACCCAGACAATCTGAGCACATGCTCACTAGTTGAGCGATTCTCCTCCATCTTTTAGCTATAGAACTTGTTGGAGACTTCATATCTCTCAACTCGGGTATTTGCTTGAAATATTAACTTCAACTCCTGGAACATCTCATATGGTCCATGACGTTCAAAACGTCTTTGAAGTCCCGATTCTAAGCCGTTAAGCATGGTGCACTAAACTATCAAGTAGTCATCATATTGAGCTAGCCAAACGTTCATAACGTCTGCATCTGCTCCTGCAATAGGTCTGTCACCTAGCGGTGCATCAAGGACATAATTTTTCTGTGCAGCAATGAGGATAATCCTCAGATCACGGATCCAATCCGCATCTTTGCTACTAACATCTTTCAACATAATTTTTCTCTAGGAACATATCAAAAATAAACACAGGGAAGCAACAACGCGAGCTATTGATCTAAAACATAATTTGCAAAATACTATCAGGACTAAGTTCATGATAAATTTAAGTTCAATTAATCATATTACTTAAGAACTCCCACTTAGATAGACATCCCTCTAATCCTCTAAGTGATCACGTGATCCATATCAACTAAACCATGTCCGATCATCACGTGAGATGGAGTAGTTTCAATGGTGAACATCACTATGTTGATCATATCTACTATATGATTCACGCTCGACCTTTCGGTCTCCGTGTTCCGAGGCCATATCTGTTATATGCTAGGCTCGTCAAGTTTAACCTGAGTATTCCGCGTGTGCAACTGTTTTGCACCCGTTGTATTTGAACGTAGAGCCTATCACACCCGATCATCACGTGGTGTCTCAGCACGAAGAACTTTCGCAACGGTGCATACTCAGGGAGAACACTTATACTTTGATAATTTAGTGAAGGATCATCTTATAATGCTACCGTCAAACAAAGCAAGATAAGATGCATAAAGGATTAACATCACATGCAATCAATATAAGTGATATGATATGGCCATCATCATCTTGTGCTTGTGATCTCCATCTCCGAAGCACCGTGCTTGTGATCTCCATCTCCGAAGCACCGTCATGATCACCATCGTCACCGGCGCGACACCTTGATCTCCATCGTAGCATCGTTGTCGTCTCGTCAATCTTATGCTTCTACGACTATCGCTACCGCTTAGTGATAAAGTAAAGCATTACATGGCGATTGCATTGCATACAATAAAACGACAACCATATGGCTCCTGCCAGTTGCCGATAACTCGGTTACAAAACATGATCATCTCATACAACAAATTATATCACATCATGTCTTGACCATATCACATCACAACATGCCCTGCAAAAACAAGTTAGACGTCCTCTACTTTGTTGTTGCAAGTTTTACGTGGCTGCTACGGGCTTAGCAAGAACCGTTCTTACCTACGCATCAAAACCACAACGATAGTTTGTCAAGTTGGTGCTGTTTTAACCTTCGCAAGGACCGGGCGTAGCCACACTCGGTTCAACTAAAGTGAGAGAGACAGACACCCGCCAGTCACCTTTAAGCAACGAGTGCTCGCAACGGTGAAACCAGTCTCGCGTAAGCGTACGCGTAATGTCGGTCCGGGCCGCTTCATCTCACAATACCGCTGAACCAAAGTATGACATGCTGGTAAGCAGTATGACTTATATCGCCCACAACTCACTTGTGTTCTACTCGTGCATAGCATCAACGCATAAAACCAGGCTCGGATGCCACTGTTGGGGAACGTAGTAATTTCAAAAAAATTCCTACGCACACGCAAGATCATGGTGATGCATAGCAACGAGAGGGAGAGTGTTGTCCACGTACCCTCGTAGACCGACAGCGGAAGCGTTATCACAACGCGGTTGATGTAGTCGTACGTCTTCACGATCCGACCGATCAAGTACCGAACGCACGGCACCTCCGAGTTCTACACACGTTCAGCTCGATGACGTCCCTCGAACTCCGATCCAGCCGAGTGTTGAGGGAGAGTTTCGTCAGCACGACGGCGTGGTGACGATGATGATGTTCCACCGACGCAGGGCTTCGCCTAAGCTCCGCAACGGTATTATCGAGGTGTAATATGGTGGAGGGGGGCACCGCACACGGCTAAGAGATCTCAAGGATCAATTGTTGTGTCTCTGGGGTGCCCCCCTGCCCCCGTATATAAAGGAGCAAGGGGGAGGCAGCCGGCCAAGGGGAGAGGCGCGCCATAGGGGGGAGTCCTACTCCCACCGGGAGTAGGACTCCTCCTTTCCTTGTGGGAGTAGGAGAAGGGAAGGGGGAAGGAGAAAGAAGGAAGGGTGCGCCCCCCTTCCCTAGTCCAATTCGGACCAGACCATGGGGAGGGGTGCGGCCACCTTTTGAGGCCTTTCTCTCCTTTCCCGTATGGCCCATTAAGGCCCAATACGAATTCCCGTAACTCTCCGGTACTCCGAAAAATACCCGAATCACTCGGAACCTTTCCGAAGTCCGAATATAGTCGTCCAATATATCGATTTTTACGTCTCGACCATTTCGAGACTCCTCGTCATATCCCCGATCTCATCCGGGACTCCGAACTCCTTCGGTACATCAAAACTCAATAAAACTGTCATCGTAACGTTAAGCGTGCGGACCCTACGGGTTCGAGAACTATGTAGACATGACCGAGACACGTCTCCGGTCAATAACCAATAGCGGGACCTGGATGCCCATATTGGCTCCCACATATTCTACGAAGATCTTTATCGGTCAGACCGCATAACAACATACGTTGTTCCCTTTGTCACCGGTATGTTACTTGCCCGAGATTTGATCGTCGGTATCTCGATACCTAGTTCAATCTCGTTACCGGCAAGTCTCTTTACTCGTTCCGTAACACATCATCCCGCAACTAACTCATTAGTCACAATGCTTGCAAGGCTTATAGTGATGTGCATTACCGAGTGGGCCCAGAGATACCTCTCCGACAATTGGAGTGACAAATCCTAATCTCGAAATACGCCAACCCAACAAGTACCTTTGGAGACACCTGTAGAGCACCTTTATAATCACCCATTTACGTTGTGACGTTTGGTAGCACACAAAGTGTTCCTCCGGTAAACGGGAGTTGCATAATCTCATAGTCATAGGAACATGTATAAGTCATGAAGAAAGCAATAGCAACATACTAAACGATCGAGTGCTAAGCTAACGGAATGGGTCAAGTCAATCACGTCATTCTCCTAATGAGGTGATCTCGTTAATCAAATGACAACTTATGTCTATGGCTAGGAAACATAACCATCTTTGATTAACGAGCTAGTCAAGTAGAGGCATACTAGTGACACTCTGTTTGTCTATATATTCACACATGTATTATGTTTCCGGTTAATACAATTCTAGCACGAATAATAAACATTTATCATGATACAAGGAAATAAATAATACTTTATTATTGCCTCTAGGGCATATTTCCTTCATATCCCTCTACATCATGTCATCTTGCTTAAGGCGTTACTCTGTTTTCATGAACTTAATACTCTAGATGCATGCTGGATAGCGGTCGATGAGTGGAGTAATAGTAGTAGATGCAGGCAGGAGTCGGTCTAGTTGTCTCAGACGTGATGCGTATATACATGATCATACCTAGATATCCTCATAACTATGCTTAATTCTGTCAATTGCTCAACAGTAATTCGTTCACCCACCGTAAAATACTTATGCTCTTGAGAGAAGCCACTAGTGAAATCTATTGCCCCCGGGTCTATCTTCATCATATTAATCTTCCAACACTTTGTTATTTCCTTTGCTTTTTTACTTTGCTTTCATTTTACTTTGCATCTTTATCACAAAAATACCAAAAATATTATCCTATCATATCTATCAGATCTCACTCTCGTAAGTGACCGTGAAGGGATTGACAACCCCTTATCGCGTTGGTTGCGAGGATTTATTTGTATTGTGCAGGTGCGAGGGACTCGCGCGTAGCCTCCTACTGGATTGATACCTTGGTTCTCAAAAACTGAGGGAAATACTTACGCTACTTTGCTGCATCACCCTTTCCTCTTCAAGGGAAAACCAACGCAGTGCTCAAGAGGTAGCAGCATCAACCCCAGATGTCCTGGTCTCGGCCTATCCTGCTGCGAGTGGGGTAGGCACCGAGCTACACGTGGATGATGCACCTGGCTAAGATCAGCGCGGAAGAGCCCGGGCTTGGCGGTTTGACGCCTCGGTGTCACCCGTGGTGGTGGCAGGGGTGAGGCCTGCTGCTCGGCCTGCCGCCCTAGCGTCTTTGGTGGAGCTCATCATTGATGCCTCGATGTTCGATGCCGACATGCAGGGCGAGAGGCGGAGGAAGAAGAGGAGGGTAGAGACAAACTCTGATGTGGTGTCTCTACCATCCTCTTTCCCAAAAGGGAGTGAGCTGGATTCGAATGTGCCAGAGAAGACCAAGGCCGCCATGGACGAGCCATTCGTGGACATGAAGGTGTTCTGCTCCTCTATCCGAAGGCTCCTCATGTTGGTGCCAGGTCTCACGGTAAGACGCTCTTACCCTTGCCCATTTTCTTTACTTTGTTGAAAATGTCGCTTTGTGGTAGTAGTGGCCCCCGAGACTAGGTACGGTTGATGCTGGAAATCGGGCTTAGGTCTTGTTATCCTCTGTGATCTTTCTCTCAGCCCCCGGATATGTTACTTCTATATGTGCTTGATTCACGGGAATTCGCGGGCCAGAACTGTGAGCTCGCCTCTGAGAATGCTGAGTTGCGGAAGCAACTTGAGGGCCAGCACCAGGTCAATGAGAACCTAGAGCGTTCGTGCCAACGCCATTCATAAGTCGCCTTGCACACGTTCTTCTTTGTGTCCCCTATCCTTGGTGCTTCTTTTTGGCTCCTTATGTGTATTACCCTGCAACCTCCGAGGAAGCCGCACGGCTCTAGCTGACACTTAGTGACGGCCAACGCGTGCATGATGAGGCCCAAGAAGCCACGTGTAGGGCGGACGAGGAGGCCCAGAAGCTGAGGAAGGCCCTGGAAATTGCCGTGGCGACGGAGCAGGAGGTCATCTAAGACATGTGGGCCCGTGCTATGCTCTACAAGGGAGAGTAGGGTCTCCTCTGCAATGAAGTTGGCACGCTGGAGTTGTCGGTGCAAAACCGGAATGTGATCTGCAGGAAACTGGAGGAGGAGGTGGTGCAACTTGGGAGGTTGAGGTCCGAAACTGTTGCCGAGCTCGAGCAAGCACAAGAGCACTGTGAGCATCTAGAGGCCGCGGGGAGGCATAAGTTTTGATCTTTGAATTTTGCTTTGTGCCCTTTGCCAGTTGACTATGCTTTTTGCAATAGAACGTTGGCTAATGATAATCTTCTATGCCTTGTATTTCCTCTTTCGGAGATCTGCCTCGAGGATGCCGAGGAGTGGCTTCCCCACTTGGCGACCTTGGAGGACATGATACGGCCGAGCTTGGTAGTGGTTGGACCTTCTGTTACCATGATTCAAGCCTCGCTCCTGACTTGGAATCCCCCTGATGACCCACAAGTATAGGGGATCAATAGTAGCTCTTTTCGATAAGTAAGAGTGTCGAACCCAATGAGGAGCAGAAGGAAATGACAAGTAGTTTTCAGTAAGGTAATACCTGCAAGTGCTGAAATTGTAAGTAGCGGAGTAGTTTGATAGCAAGATAATTTGTAACGAGCAAGTAACGGTAGTAGTAACAAAAGTGCAGCAAGGTAGCCCAATCCTTTTGAGGCAAAGGACAGGCCAAAACGGTCTCTTATGATAAGCAAAGCGTTCTTGAGGGTACACGGGAATTTCATCTAGTCACTTTCATCATGTCGGTTTGATTTGTGTACGCTACTTTGATAATTTGATATGTGCGTGGACCGGTGCTTAGGTGTTGTTCTTACTTGAACAAACCTCCTACTTATAATTAACCCTCCCGCAAGCATATGCAACTACGAGAAAAGTATTAAGAATAAATTCTAACCATAGCATTAAATTTTTGGATCCAATCGGTCCCTTACGAAATAGCGCATAAACTGGGGTTTAAGCTTCTGTCACTCTCGCAACCCACCATCTAATTGCTACTCCACAATGCATTCCCTTAGGCCCAAATATGGTGAAGTGTCATGTAGTCGACGTTCACATGACACCACTAAGGGAATAACAACATACATACTATCAAAATATCGAACACATACCAAGTTCACATGATTACTTGCAACATGATTTCTCCCGTGACCTCAGGAACAAAAGTAACTACTCACAAATGATAAACATGTTCATGATCAAAGGAGTATTAAATAGCATAATGGATCTGAACATATAATCTTCCACCAAATAAACCATATAGTGATCAACTACAAGATGTAATCAACACTACTAGTCACCCACAAGCACCAATCTATAGTTCCGGTAACAAGTTTGAACACAAGAGATGAACTAGGGTTTGAGAGGAGATGGTGTTGTTGAAGATGTTGATGGAGATTGCCCTCCCCAAGATGGGAGAGTTGTTGGTGATGATGATGACGATGATTTCCCCTCCGGGAGGGAAGTTCCCCTGGCGGAATCGCTCCGCCGGAGGGCAAAAGTGCTCCTGCCCAAGTTCCGCCTCGAGACGGCGACGCTCCGTCCCGAAAGTCTCCTCCTTATTTTTTTTCTAGGTCAAAATGACTTATATACCAGAAGATGGGCACTGGAGGTGGGCCGAGGAGGCCACAATCCACCAGGGCGCGCCTGGGGGGCCTGACACGCCCAAGTGGGTTGTGCCCACCTGGTGGCCCCCCTCTGGTGTTTATTGGCTCCAGTATTTCATAAATAATCCATAAAAAATCTCTGTGAAGTTTCAGCTCATTTGGAGTTGTGCAGAATAGGTGGCGTGACGTAGCTTTTCCAGGTCCAGATTTCCAGCTGCCGGAATTCTCCCTCTTGGTGTGTTCCGTGCAAATTATGAGAGAAAAGGCATTAGAATTACTCCAAAAAACATTATTATGGAAAAAACATTATAAATAACAATAAGAAAACATGATGCAAAATGGACGTATCACCCCCCCCCCCCCAAACGACGAGGCTTCAGGAGTGTCCTGCTTGTATCAACGAGTGGCAGTTCTCCAGTGCCTCCGAGGGAGCCCGAATGTTGCTGGCGCTTGTGCAAGCCCATTTTCTTGATGTGAATCTGAAGGAGCTCGTCGCAACCAAGCCTCCTCGCCAGGAGCCCGCTGTCGTGGAATTATCACGGCAGATGTCCTAGTGTGAGGACTTAGTCGTGAGGCCAACGCATCTATGTGGTAGCTTGAGAGGGGTTGATCGGAATCGAGAGACGCAACACAAGACAAGAGTTTAGACAGCTTCGGGGCCCGGGAAACATCATCCGGTAACAACCCTACATGCTGTTTGTGGCTAGGTCTCATTATGCTCATGAGGGTGTCGCCGTAAACCGGCTCTCCTAGTTGTGTCTAGCCTTAACGATTATTTCCTCTTACTTGTCCCTCTTGGGGTGCCCCGCCCCTCCTTATATAAGTTGAAGGGGCGGGTTACATGTAGAGTCCAACTCGGATCAGGACTTCAACTATTCTGACTTCTCATCACGGGCTTTTCTACATGGGCTTCTTAACGTCTTGGCCTTCTTAATGTCTCGGGCTTATTAACCCCAGGCAACTCTGTTACAATCTGACTTACCATCTGGCTTAACATCTGCGGGCTTACCGTCTGGCTTACCGTCTGCGGGCTTACCATCTGGCTTAACATCTGCTGGGTCACCAATGAAACACCAAGTTCCAGCCGGGTCATACCGCGGGGTATATCCCCGACACCCGCCATGATTTTGATGAACTCCTGGCAAACGCTAAGTACGTTGTTGGGGCCTGCGAACTTCTCAACGTGAGTGAGAGTGGAAATTATTGTAATGGGTTCAGTTGAGCGTGATACAATGTAATATCACTTTTGTTTTATATTATTTTATTTATCTCTTTCATATTTCGTATTTGTGATGTCCCGTGTGTGCCTTGAGAAGTCCCCTTGCCAGCCAAACCACATGCCCGTGGCTTGGATTTTATAGAAAAAGAGCCCCTTGGGGATCCGACTTGCGTGTGTTAGCCTTTGGCTGGTATCCATGATGGATTAGGGTTTGCTTCTCAACTTCTGGATAGGACTTAATTTTCAGGATACAAAACTAAAGAAACAGGGCGGTTTGGGTTTAAGCATGCGTCCTTTTTTTAAACAGAAGTCAGTACCTTGATGCAGCCCTCGGGCACTTGGCGGTTTTCGAAGGGTCGTAGGATCCAACACCTAAACGTGACTACCGGGGGAGGCGTCCATTGTTATGATGCAACCCCCAAGTCAGGTTTAAAGGTGGATCTTAAACGCTTCCTCGAAGCCTACCGCATGGGGTCAGCATGTTTTATGTGTATGTGTTAGCGATCATGTATAAAGGAAGCCATGAAAGATGTGTACCTTTATTCATAATCTATATGATCAAGCTAAGGAAGAATAACACGAACAAAACGTTTATAACTGAAAGCAAAGTCTAAGATAAGCAGCGACACAACTGGGTTGGTGTTCCGCATGTGGCACTGATCAGCCTGCATGAGCCTGTCAACGCCGTGTTCCGTTGCGCTTCTAGCCGGTCTGAGCCGGTGCCATGCAGGTGGAGCCAAACGGGTCAATGGGAGCCATCCGGGCTACCGACTCCTCCTTGTAGGGGCAAGGCATCTTATGTGTTGCCGGCGCTACTTCATCTGTGGTGATATCGCCCTCTGCATCGTGGAAGGCAGGTTGATGACCTCTCCTTCTAGCGCGGTCTTGGGGTGCGCCAGAAATTGTGATGATTTCATTGGGCTCTGGCATCTTAAGTTTCATGTAGACGTAGCACGAAATCATTGTGAATTTGATGAAGACCGGACAACCGAGAGGGACAGGGATCTCTGGCGTAGTGCAGTATACAGTTGAGCCACTGACATGTGGGTTTAAAAGCAGGTTGGTCCACCTGCCAGTGACCGAATTACATCTTGCAGTATGTCATTGGAGTTGAGTCCTTTGAAAGAGAGTGCTCCCGCCGGTTTCTTGGAAAAAAGAAACTTGACGGAAGAAAAACAAAAACTCTACAATCGCAACCACGGCGAAATCTAAATCTAGCCAGGAAGACCTGATCGATCATGGCTCAATCATGATTCAGCAGTACCTACTCGATCGATCTTCCGGCTACAGCCGCAGCCGCAGGTGGACTGCTTACACTGACAGAGATACTGACAAGCTGACTGACTGCCGTGTCAGGATGCACCGCATTGAAATGGGAGGGCTTGGGGTGCACTTATTGGTGCGTACATCCAGGTGCGGTCGGCCTATGCATGCGTATAGCTGTACGTACATTACAGTATGAGATGCTCCCGACCCGGCCACTTAGTATGGTCACGTGAGATATACGTACGCTTCATCGTCGATCCACCAAACATATTGTGGGTTCATGCGTTCCATCACTTTGCAATCTTCACTTATTTCAGCGCGCTATATATCTTGCCTACCTGCTGTATGCTAAGTACGTAAAGTAGTTTCCATTTGTCTCCTGTTTTTGTTTAATTTGATGAATCAACCTGAAAAAACGATTCACAGGCATGCAAGTGGGAGAGAGTCCGGCAGGCATGCGTGCATGCATGCAGTAACCACCCCAGCTGGTGACCAGCCGCGTCATGGCGTGCGGTTTTTAAGGCAGGCACCATCCACTACGTGCGTACGTGCATCGCCCGCCCGGTCCATGAGTCCAACTCCATTAACTTCGCCCCACCCTGCTCCTAGCTAGTCGCCTTCTTCCTCCATCCCTACCTAGGTAGCTCCTCCATCGTATATTTACACGACGAGACGGCGGCGCTACTGCTCCGTGCATGCATGCATATGTGCAGTCAGGCGGGGACACCGATGGAAGACGACGACGCGAGCGGTGTGAGTGCTAGCGGGATCATTCTCTACTGCGACGAAGACCCTTTCGCCGACGACTCGACTCCAATTCCACCACCGGCAGCATCATCCGGCGACGTTGACGATGTGCAGCAGGTGGTTGATCTGGCCATGGAGTACAAGGCCAGGGAGCGATGCTATGCACCCGTGGGATCGTCTGCCTACATCCACCGTCTCCTCCACGACCATCATCAGCACGGCGGGGTGTCAAGCGCTAGGACCAAAGCAGTACACTACATCGTCTATGTACGTCCTTTTTCTTTTATTTGATTGATGAGAAAATCATCTATCTACGTCGTCAACTATGCGGTTTCTGTCGGTGTCGTAGTATATGCATTGTTCGTTTCCCTTTGAGGTTAAGGTTTACCTGCATTTCCAATTTCGATCTCTAGCTTTGTTGAATTTAATTATTCGCTTCTATACAAATATATATATGCAGGCATTTAGCCGGTTGGGATTGGCGGCTGCGACGGCGTTCAACGCGGTCAACTATGTCGACCGCTTCTTGTCCATCAACTGCCATCTGGTCAGTCCTGCAATTACCATGTTGTTAACTGATCTCATGTCTGCATTTTGTTTTCTGGGGGGTTATTTTTGCTGATAGATGGAAAAAAAATGTTGCATGCATATGTAAATGGCAGAGCTGGGAGGTATGGATGGTGGAGCTGGTGAGCGTGGCGTGCCTGTCGGTTGCATGCAAGTTGGACGAGGTCACCATACCATCCCTCCACGATCTGCGGGTACGTACGCGCACCCGTGTCGTTGTTACTGAATCCGATCCATGGTTTTATATTCGATCACAAGCGCCGTGTGATCACTAGTACTGTACAAGATATGCACGCATCAACCTGGATCGGCATGATAAATTAACTATGTCGGATGCGCGACGGCATGCAGATGGAGGAAGTGACGAGTCATTCGTTCCGGGCGTCGACCATCCGGGACATGGAGTTGACGCTGCTCAAGGCGCTACAATGGCGGCTGGCCTGCGTCACCCCATACTCCTACCTCGACCTCCTCCCCCTTCCCACCACCGCCGCCGCCAATCGATCTCGTTGCATCCGCCTCCTCCTCCGATCCCTCTCCGGTACTCTACTACCTGCAAATCGATTAATCAATCACTCCCTTAAGATCTTTTAGATCACTCGACCTAAAAAAATCTTATATTTTTGTCATTTCTCTAGTAACTTTTTCCTTCTCTAATTCAATTTGTCTTAACCACGTACATCATGCAGAGCCCTCGTTTCTCCGATTTGACGCCTCTGTGGTTGCCGCCGCTGCACTCAGGTGTGTGGCCCTACTGCAGGATCATGCCCATCTCATTATCCCTCCACTCTGTCGATTGGTAAAAAAAATTCACAACAACGTCCCTTGACACTCTTGTTTGTTTGTTTTCCTATAGGATGTATATATAATAATTGACCCCGTACGTGTTAAAATTCTACAGGGCGATGAGTCTGACGAGTGCTTCAAGATGATGAAAGCACTTGAAACAAGCTTGGACCATCATCAATATCACAAGTACAGTACTGCTGACCAGCTGCAGGGGAGTCCGATTTCAGTGATTGCATTCGAGAGCACTGACCATGACAGTACAGTTAACAGCAGGTCAGCCCTCAGTCGGCGCCTATTTGGAACACCAACAGCACTGGACCCATGAAGATAGATAAACCCTACACACATATACAGGAGATGCGTGCAGAGTGACCTCACACAAGAGTAACAACTGATCAAATTAGTTAAGCTCATTAATACCATTGATTGTTAGTACGTACCATTTCTCAACTGTGATGCAGCTAATCCTGCAAAGTTACTTACCGTGTACATGTTCTTCAATTCGTTATGTAATACATGTATGTACAAGCACGCACATATGTATTTGTGTTGTGCGCGCTTATTTGTTGTTGTTCAGTGTTACTATGTTTTTTATGGATAATTTCATAAAATGTGTTCTGTAATGTGCATCTATCATTATAAACCAGAGCAATTGGCCTGGTAGAACTGAATTGGGTCTTCAGAGTTCAGTTGTTGTGTTCAACCATAATCCTCGCTTCTTCAGTCTGAAGGAAAGACAAAAGGGACTCATCATGAGCGACAGTGAGATCGAGTTGAAGAGTCTGCCTTTCTGATTTGGAAAGCAGGACTACTCAACATTACATGCTTTATCATGTGTGCTTTGTGATGAATCAAATTGATATGTTGCGGGATCGCACGCACTTCCGTAAGATCGACATGAGTAAAGCAAAAGAGATTCCAATGATCACGAACTGGGGCTACCGCTGTCTCATTCTTTTCGTTAGTTATCCAAATCTGCAGCACAGTAGGTAGCCAAGTAGACGAAAATAAAGCAAGAAACCCGAATCACAAGCAAGGAATAGATCCTGAGGGAAGAAGAAGATAGCAATCCCCAAAGGAGAAGGAGAAAAGAAAAGTTAGTATTTGCAGGGGAACGTACATCTTTAGAGTCTGCTCTATCTCCCTGACATGATTGTCGGCTACAAGCTATGTAGATGCAGTTGCAGGTAGCCCACTCACTGATCAAGTTAATCTACCAGCTAGCCTGAAGAATTGATCATTAGAGTGTAATTCTTAACATCCATTGCACGCTTGCAGGGTAGTAGCTAGCATAGTTTCAGTTCAGATAACTAACTGTATAGTAGTAGAATGCAGCTTGAATGCACTGGAGCTTAAACTTTTGTTTGTTTCAGACATGGAAGAGAGAAAGAAAGAAGGAATATCAAATAAATAAAGGTTCATGCAGGAACAAAGTAGCAGTAGTACTTATTAAGTGGTTCAACTGTCAAATCTCATAGGTTTTCTTTGCAATATTATTTTCAATATGGTTACTACTTAAGAGTAAGACCACCACACCCCTGCTCCACTTCCAAGTTCGAGCTCAGAGCAAGACACACGCGCAGACGCCATGGCCTCCTCTAAGCTCTTCCTCCTCATCATCAGTGCCATCATCTCCATGGCAATCACTAGTAGTCGTAAGCATGCATCATCATCTAGCTAGCTCTTCAACTTCAATATAATGCAGAGTATGTACACGGTGATGTAATGTGCGTACGCCTAATGCATTTGTCTGATGGTTTGCAGCGGCGGCTGCGGCAAATGGTCGCATACATCTCATCATGGTGAACAACTGCGCCGAGTCGGTGTGGCCGGCCATGCTCGGCACCACCGGCCACGCCACGCCGCAGTCGGGCGGCTTCCACCTCGGCCCCGGCGAAGAGACCACCTTCGACGTGCCGGTAGGGTGGTCGGGGCGGGTGTGGCCGCGCCGGGGCTGCTCCTTCGACCCGCGCGGCATGGGCAAGTGCGCCACGGGCGACTGCGGCGGCGTGCTGCGGTGCGGGGGCGCCCCGGGCGCCACCCCGGCCACCGTGGTGGAGATGACGCTGGGGACTCCCCAGTCGCCGATGCACTTCTACGACGTGAGCCTGGTGGACGGGTTCAACGCGCCGGTGTCCATGACGCCGGTCGGTGGCGGCCGCGGGTGCGGCGTGGCGGCGTGCGGGGCGGACCTGAACGTCTGCTGCCCGTCGGCGCTGGAGGTGAGGGACCGGGAGGGGAGGGTGGCCGGTTGCCGGAGCGCGTGCCTGGCGATGGGCAGCGACAAGTACTGCTGCACCGGGGAGTACGGGACGGCGGCGGCGTGCAAGCCCACTATGTTCTCGCACCTCTTCAAGGCCATCTGCCCCAGGGCCTACAGCTACGCCTTCGACGACGCCTCAAGCCTCAACCGCTGCAAGGCCAACCGATACCTCATCACATTCTGCCCACCACAACCTGAATGAGGCATCGCTATCAATCACCATGTATTTATATTTCTGAATCCAAAACCTGAGTGAACTGTGTAGCTACATGGAGTATATGATACAGTATGAGGGTGTTTGGGATGTTATTTTGGCTTATGATATAAATGAGACACGTATTACCATGCAAAAGTAAATAAATAAAATCCAAACACCATATATCTCTTTTCTTCTGCCCGATCGAACTGGATGGAGCGCACAGTCTGATCCCAAACCAGTCAAGAAAAATTATAAGTCCGAAACTAAACCGATAAGATTTGTCCACAAACGAACAACAACGTAGTAGCAAGTTCAAGGGCTCCTTAAAAATCGGATAGTTCAAAGGCACAAATTTTAAACATCATCGGCAAGATGGCGTCGGCGTCCCAGCTCTGTCGAGCGGCCTCTATTGATGTAGAAGGGCAACCATTATGAATAGGCAACCATTAGCAAAGATGCCCGTGCGTTGTATTGGGAGATAAAAATATTATGTCATAGCCAAATAAGTATGGCTCAATAGACATATGAGCGTCCTCTACTTTAACACGGTGGCCCACCATGTTAGCCACATATATTATTTCTCACCCTCGTTGTTGATGGCCGTGTTGTCCATGTAAAACTAATCCCGTCGACCACGAAATGCTCCCAGCGTCTAGAGATATAAATACTTACCAAAAACTAATTAAATCCTAGACATAAAAGACCTAGCCGCCCAAATTCTAGAGCAATCTTATGAAGAACTACTAAAATAGAACATGATATTCTTAAAAAAATCTTTAAAAGCATAATTTCAAATAATATGAAAATCAACATTAATCCACTGGTTTACATAAACCTCGTATCAGCAGTTTAGAGTACACCGATCTTGAGAAATGAACCTTTTTTGCATAGTTTTCACTTTTATTACTTTAGGTTTTTACCATTTCTTTTTGTCTCCCATTTTATTTTAATTTCTTTGTTTAATGTTTTTTACAAGTTTGGTTTTCTTTTCTTTTCATTTTCCTTTTCTTTTTAAAATTTTACTTTTTTAATATGCGAATATCTTTCAAATTCTTGAATATTTTGGGAATTCAATTTTTTTGAAATCATTAACATGTTTTGAAATCAAAACTTTTTTCAAATTCCCAAACATATTGTATAAAGTCCTGAATATTTTACGAAATCATGAACATTTCGGAATTTGTGAACATTTTTTGGAAACTTTTGAATCGGCAAACAGTTTTTTGAATCCACAAGCATATGGTTGAAATTCACAAACATTTATTTTGTTTAGACGAACGTTTTGTGAAATGAATGAACAGTTTTTGAATTCATGAACAATTTTTGTATCAGCGAACAATTTTTGAATTGGGGAACTAATTTTGAAATTGATGATTTTTTCGATTTTTTCTGAACATGGTAAAAAAATTGTGGACATTTTTCAAATTAACGAATATGTTTTGAATACACGATCTTTTTTAAAAATCATGAACATGTTGTTTCTGAATATATTTTTAAAAATCGTGAATTCTTATGTAATATGCGAACTTTTTATGATTTTCCGACCATTTTTTGAATTCACAATTTTTTTTTAGAAATTTGCAACTCTTCGAAATTTTGAATTTTGGGGAATCCTGAATTAATTTAAAGAAGGAAAAATAAAAACAGATACAATAAAAAGGGTAAAAAGCGGGAAAAAGGGTTATCATGCCCCACACATGGGCTGGCCATGAACACGGGAGGTGGAGGCGCACGCTTGCAGAAAAGGGAGAAAAAAACGCGCGTGAAGGAGAGAGGCTTCAACCAGTGCAGTTCATGTCTATGTGTGCTATTGAAGGGTATTACTTTTGTAAAAGAACGAAGCGGACGCGTCTTTGATAGAGAAATTCAAAACGTTTTATTACTTATGGTGGCATAGTGGGTAATTTAGGACAACTCTTTAGGGTAATTAGGATGTCAGTGAATGGTAGAAGCAATCCGTGCTTTATTATTAGGTAAAGAAAAGGCCGGTTAGGGAATATGCGTCTGACATTAAAAATTTATGAATTAGACGAACGGAGCGCACGAAGGCAGTCCAAAAAACACTAATGAACTCACCCGAAAAATTTGCAATAAGAGCAAACATATCAGCAAAGTTATTTGGTTTTCAGATTACGTTCAACCACGATAGAAAGTAACTCCAAACAAATCTAGATAAGACACCTTTTAAGAGTATGTGTTTCATGTTTGTGTTCTCTCCACAAAGAGAACAAGCCGCGACTACATTACCATTGTGTTTCAGGGTCTGACCACTAGCCGGGAGACACAACCTGCCAAAGAAAAATTTTAATCTTAAGAGGGATCCGCACATGCCAAACGCTCAAGAAGTGGTTGGTCCGATGCCCCTCGGTGAGCTTAAAGGGATTTGGCCGAGAACCTACATGCGGTGGAATGGGGAGAGAGCAGTCTATCTGGAGCCTGTGAAAGGGAAGGGAACATGGCAGAGAGCTCTTGACAGTTCACTAGCTCTACAAGAGATAAAGGTCGTTGGACCCCAAGGTCCCAACTATTGCCACCAGATCCGAGGAAATCTCAGGATTACATGAGTAAGAGAACAAAGTGGGGTAGGAAAACTTAAGGGGGGGGGCATGAGGAAGACTACCTGACAAGTCTTAATTAAGATCAAAGGAGACTGTAGGTCACTTCTCTTCTTGCAAAAACAGTAGAGTTCACCTAATGGGAAACAAAAGCGGCTAGTTTCACTATAGTTTAATTGCTGCGAGTCACAACTGCTCCAGGACAGAAGGGAGAATAAGAGATACACACAAAGCAAACTTTTCTAAAGAAAGAACATCAAAATAAAAGCTAGACGGATTGGGATGGTGTTGGTGGAAGGGAGTTAGGGAACCCTGGCCTGGCGTTGAGTCTCTCAACATGTGCAATGACATGCCTCCCATGCGTGTAGTTGACCAACATGCCCTTGTTGCATATCACCACATCCATGATCACATTGAATTGCCTCTCAACCGCCACCTCAATCATCTTTTGCACGACATAGTTAACATACTGGTGGGTTATCATACCCTGCATGACCAGACGACAATTTATGACCAGTTATGTATTCTTGCTAGGCATGTAGGGTAAAAGTGGTAAGATTTTACGAAGAAGAGACCAGAAGAAGATCATCAGTTTGACCACCGCCGATGAGAGGATTTCAGTTATGACCACATTGCGATCATGGTAGACGCCGTACTTTAGGCACTTCTCGATGACATTGGAAGAGTGCTTCTGGTGGCTCATGTGTACTATTCGCCCGGCAAATTTTAGCACAATAGTTTGTCGATGATGAGGCCCTCCATGCTCCACAATGGACTATAACATGTCCATAAAACACATGTAATGTGTACGTTTAGATGAGACAATTTTTCATCAATTAAAACATTCCATTTTACTTGCACAACGTAGTTTCCATAAGGATCTATCGACAGCTCATTTACGCAATCGAGAATCTCCGTGACAAACACATGCATAATTTTGCGGATCCTTGTTGAACTCCAGCATTTTCTAGGTCACATGTGGAACAAACTAATGTTCAGATTAAAAATTCATAAAATAGAAACCAGTTAAAAGTGCAATGCCCAAACTAATAACCTGGACAACATGGCATCCAAAAGGATAGGAGGATAACATCTTGGCCTTCCCACATAAGCTTCTATAGATGAATCAGTGTGATGTGTTGGCACACACTCTATACATTGCTATTCATTGTAGAAGCTTTCTAAGATAAAGAACACATTAACAAGAGAGTAAACGACTTAAAAAATTACGTTCTATCTTATAAATTTGCACCTTTGCAATCTATAGATACATCTTAATTATTTTCAGCTTGAGATGTTACAAAAAGGAAAATGCAAAGTTGCCTTATGGATAACTCAAGAACCATATATATGAAGGCTTAGGTCTAAAACAAGCCTGATTAGAGAAGCAATGAGATTCCTAATGTAGATCGATGGTCCATGCTCAAGAAGCTGTTAAAAGAGGTAAGTATAAGAGTTTATATCCAAAGGCACCACTAGCCATCAGACTGCTGATTTTTGACTTCCTATGGCCATTCGACCAGAAGCATGATAGACGTCCAATGCACTAGTTAGGTTGTTCGTGAATTTAGCTAATTTGCCTCGTTAACTGGTTGCGTGGTCATAACTATTCCCGCGTCTGTTGGACTGTTCGCCGTTGGACTAGTGGATATTGACGTGCGTGGAACGTGGGCCTGGGTGGTTAGATGTTGGATCTCTGCTAATTGTTGCTACCCTTCTGTCAAGCAAATGTGATCTGCCATACTCTTCGTACTCCATCCGCCTACATGCTTTCTGGGAATATCCTATTTGACACACGTTGTGTCAAATTGTCGACCTTCCGGAAAGACACACTGCCGATCGAGCGACGACTTGGGCCGGCCCATTTAACGTGATGCAGCATATCCAGTTTTGGGAACCTTCTAGAGTTTCCCAACCGGGTTTTCTGGTTTTGGGAACCGGTTTTTTCTTTTTCTCGCTGGTTTTTCGGTTTTCTGTTTATTTTCTTTCTTTTTTTCTTTTCCTTTTGCTGTTTTTTTCATTTTCAACTATTCTTTCCTTTTCCAAGTATATATTATCTTTTTCCAAAAAACAGATTTTAAAAAATGTCCCATTGTTTTAAAATATGTTCAAAAATTCAAAAATGTTTTGAATTTGAAATAATGTTCATTTATTTCAAAATTTGTTCACTAATTTAGAAAACATTCATATTTTCAAAAAAACTAACTTCCAGAATTGCAAAAAATGTTCGCGTTTGCAAATTTTGGTCTGAAATTAAAAAATGTTCGAGTTTGAAAAAGTGTTCAGGAATTTCAAAAAATGTTAGTGGTTTCAAATTTTTCTTAGATATTTCATGAAGTTCCATTTTCAAATATTTGTTCACAAATTCAAAAAATATTCGCGGTTTCAATTTTTGTTTGTAATTTGTGTTTCTATTTTCAAATATTTGGTCAAAAATTCAAAAAATAATTGTGGTTTAAATTTTGTCGGAATTTCATAATTTGTTCGCAACTTCAAAAAATATTTCACGTTTTTCAAAAACATTTTCTGCAATTTCATTTTGTTGTTTGCATATGCAAAAAAATGTTCTTGTCTATGAAAATGTTCAGAAAATATACGCACTTTTTTAAAATATAGACCATTTTTCTGATTTTTTTTTGAACAAATTTCTGGTTCGAGAACATTTTTGGGGAATTTTGAACAAAAAAAATCAAAAACATAAAATATGTTCGCATAATGTTCAGGCATTTAAAAAAATGTTCTCATTATTTAAAAAGTTTGGAGTGTTTTCTTTGAAAAATTCATAACTCTTCAATTATGGACCGGGATTTCAAAAACTGATCCTGTTTTAAAAAATTGTTCACAAATTTTAAAAAATTCTTGTTTTTAAATTTTGGTTCAATTATTTCAAAAGTTATTCTGTTTTTAAATTCTGTTCACCAATCCAAAAAATGTTCATGTTTTCGAAAAATGTTCAAAGGATCAGAAAAAAGTTTCCATTTCAATTTTTTGTTCACCTATATAAATAATGTTCGTATTTTCCAAAAATGTTCAGTATTTTCCAATTGTTCTCAGTTTAAAAAATTTGTTCTGAATCTAAAATGTTGTTCCTGTTTTCAAATTTTGTTCACCAATTCAAAAAATGTTCACATTTGCAAAGCATATTCTGGAATTCTGGAAAATGTTCATGTTTTGGAAAATGTTCTGAAAAATTATTAATGTTCTTATTTTAAATAAATTGTCTATAATTTTAGAAGATGTTCCATTATTCAAGTTTTGTTTATAAAATTCGATTTTTTTCACATTTTCAGAAAATGTTTGGGAAGTTAAAATTTCTTCATAGTTTTAAAATATGAAGAGGAATTTTATATTCGTTCGCGTTAGTTAAAAATTATTTTGTAACTTAATTAAAGTGTTCGAAATTTTCAATATTGTTTCCAATTTTTTAAGTAATGTTTAGTTTACGCCGGTAAATGTAATACTTTATGGTTCAATCTGCGTATTATGCCAAGAAGGTTTAGTGAGTGCACTGGTTAGCATGATTCATTCACAATTAGTAGGTCTGATGGTCGAATCCCAATTCGGGCAAAGTAATATTTTTGTCATTTTTTTGCCCGACAGCTCGCTTTGTTGAACTCGAAATGGGCTGGCCCAGTCGGGCGCGCCCTGTGCGAAGCCAGTCGGGCGCGCCCTGTGCGAAGCGAGGTCTGCTTGCCGCAGAATGCGGCGAATAGGATCTCTCTGCTTTCTGCTTCGTATTTTTCTTTGCAACAAGGATAGCTGAGTAGGAGAATTTGAAATGTAATTATTTGCTTCCACCACAACGAACTATGCTTCCATGGATAGAATAATTTTCTTCCATTGTGATAGGCACTTGACTCAATCTATTTTTTAAAAAATTAACTGTTTGTTTTCAATGCAGCAAGACTAGTTTATAGACATAATTCTTTTGTTTTATTTTAAATTTAGTTGCTTCATAGGTAATTTGATAATGCTTCATACGCATGCTAATTTTGGGAAACTTGGTTCAACTTTTTTTTCTAGTTGCTGCTAGTGCACAACAATTTTTCTTGCTTCCTGCATTATTTTGTGATGCATCATAAGTTTACGTTCCGTTCTTCTTCAATAAATAATGGAGTTAACAGAACATGCTTCTTTTAGCTCCATTTTCCTCTTCGTCGGTAAACCAACATTTATGCAGGGGCAAGTGAGGGGATACATGGCCGTCTACCGACCAAAGAAACATAGAACGAACAAAGCTCCATGCGGACATCGACCAGATATGACAAGCCGGACGGAACAGACATAACTTCTTGCGGGCAACTGCCGGATAAAACCATTCGGACGGAATGAACACAGATCCATCCGGACACCGGTCGGATAGGACCAGATGGGCGGATAGGCAGGAACCAAAGGGAAACAGCCGAGCATGGACCAAAGGAACGAACCCACCTTATCCAACCAGCAAGATGTCGGCTTCGCAATGTCTTCAGACACGCCGGCCCGAAGAACTAGTCGGGTGTTGAGCGGGATAGCGAGGCGGAGTCCAAGAAAGACGTACAAGCCGCCCAGCACGCGCACGCACAATGGTCACCTCTACCCGATAACCCAAACATTTGACATGCCACACATGTCAACGAAACGGCAGACTCAGGTCGAGAGCAAAAAGCGGTAGACGGGGCGGCCCCGCACATGCCATGGGGCCATGTGTCACGGACCCCAGATGCCCCGGGCCCTGTGAGGAGCGCATTCGCCCTATTGGATGGCGGGGAGGGCACCAGGTAGGCATCGACGCGAGGCGTGTGCGGATCAGACGACGCAGAGGGCACTCGCTAGCAAGAATGCCCCCAAGACACGGGTATTCCAACATCCTTTGTATGAGTAATTTTCGCCTTTTAGATATGCTACCGTTTTCACGATACAACTTTGGTTGCTATCTTTGTATTTGCGTGTCACTGGAAACTAAGAACTATTTTTTGTTTCAACATAAAAATATTTCCTTCACAAAATTAAATATGTTTTCGCTAATTACGTATCAAATACATGGATTTTTTTAAGGACCACAATATCTTGGGAAAGTACTTTTGGGAGTGTTTTTCGCAGCGAACATCGAACTTCCACGCCAGACCAACTAAAGTTGTCATGGCAACTAGGTAGGATCTGCCATGATCAAAGGCGAAAATTGCGAGGTACCACAAAAAAAGCAAAAAAATTACCACGCTCCCCAAAAAGATTGTCGTTCGTTCGATCGTGGTCAAACAACTTTGAGGGCATTCGCCGCGAGGCCCAAGAAACTGACATTGCCAGTTATAATTTCCCATTTATAATGGTATATTATTTTAGACGTCATGTATGTTCTCTTTGCAGTTGAAAAGTTCCTAATTGTTAATTTCAGTAAATAATTTGGTTAAACATGTGTATTGCCAATCATCATTTTTAGCTCCTTGGGCTTAGGATGTTGGGAATTCGATTTGTTTTCAGATCTGCGGTAAAACAGTATGAAATAACTCAATATCATTTAATCAGAATGTAACTACAATCAAAAGCTTTATAGACTTTTCACCAGGCAGATCAGATAATAAGCTCATACTATAGAAGCCAAAAAGGCCGACCTTAGTTGAGAGTTTGCTTTTACCACAACTTGTGTGAGAAAGCTACGAATCTTTTTGAGCAAAAGTTCTAGAGAAGTCGTTTCTACGAAGGTCGGAGTCCAAGTGAATGGGGAAATAAATTTGTAGCCACTAATAAAGGAAGAAGTGCTTCTTCCTGTCTGTTGCGATGTTTGTAGAAAACCGCTTGTTGTTTTCAGACATCGACTCGGGGTCCTATTTTAAATGAGACTAAAAAGTGTTCGCCTTTTTTTAAGAAAACTCACTGACCTTTCGGTTAACTAACCCGTGGTCCTGTTTTAAGTGAGTCCAGAAAATATTTTACTTATGAAAAAAAGCTCTGATATATTAGTAATCAACCCACAGTCCATCTGAAAAATAATACTTTTTTGACAAATTCAAATGCTTTAAAAAAAATTCATATCTCTTAAGCCCTAACTTCAATTTTCACATGTTATATATAAAAGTTGATTAGAAAAATATGTAGAATCTAAATATGATGTTGTTTTTACCAGTTAAACATTTTTTTAGATGCTACTTACGATTTAATCAATAGCGCACGATCCGTCTTTGTTTCGTACTGGTGTAGATCCGTATTTGAAATCAACACCTCAACATAATCAGTTTGGAGACGAAAGAAACCATCTACAACCACAGATGCATGCCTCGGCAGAACCTCCAATGTGAAAAAGAAAGCAGATTTCTCATCTTATGTGGAGATAGACACCTTAGAATGGACCACATTCAAATGTGTTATAATTGTGTGAGCACTGATGCCGCCGTCGACGAGGGTGGAAAGGAGGATAAGCGGCAACATAGATGTAATGTATGCTAATCTATTGGGGATTTCAGTCATAATTATTATGTTAGAGACGTGTGATTTTTTTCACCCGTTCCAACGCACGAGCTCGCTAGTAACAACAATGGAGCGAGGCCAGCGGTCGTTTTACATTGAATTTCCTCTTTGCGCTTCTATACACTTTTCCCAATAAATAAAAAAAGGAACGAGGCAGCCCTAGAAAGGGCTGACTTTCTGGATGGCCGAATTACAAGTGGTAAGATCTAGGCCCATCTCTTTGAAGTCACCAGGGCCATATGTAGTGGAAAAGGAAAGTCCAGAAAAAAGAGACAGAAGTACTACAGACTACGAGGCCAGGCCCAGAAACAGAAGATAATTTATGGGTAGTTCTTCCAGCAGGAGGAGACGAGGATGGAGACGCAGCGACGCATGATGTAGAGCCTCGCCCGCTGCTCCCTCGCCGCGCTCGCCACCCGCACCGGCAACGAGGCCGACCGCCTCAGTTCTCTCCTCCGCCCCTGGCTTCCTCCTTTCTCCGGCGTCTCTTTGCCCGGCGGCCGGCCGTCCTTGTACTGCTTTGCAGTTGACATCTTTTTCCAGCTATGCTGCTTGTTCTCCTCCATGTTGCTGCTGCAGTGCACCTCCATTGATCTCCTCCTCCTCCTCCTCCTTCTTGGTTATGGCTGATCAACTCGTGGGACTACTGGACTAGTACCGATGCTATTTATAGTCGCCAACTAATGACCAAGTACTCGGTACCACTAATTAGTTTGTGTAAATTTTAGTATGCGTGTATGGGACTACAGGTAGGGAGAGCATCTCTTCTCATGACCGTGCCCTGTCTCCAGAATAAGGATCACCAGGGACCCATCCCTTCTTGGCCTGCTAAAACTATACTGTATTACTGATGCAGCATCTCAAGTGTACTATAAGTATATATTAGGACACAGTTAATTTAATGTCGACTGGTCTGCATGGATCGATGGGTGCATGCATATGCTTTGCTTGGTCGATTTTACTACTGCAGAAGGACGGCTGATAAGATTCGCAAGTACTACTAGAAACTAACGCCTTGCAACCGCAATCCAATCATCATATGCATATGCTCCTAAAAGGCACTTTTCGCCGGAATCTCTTCTGGCGGTACGTGTCCAACAATATAATCGATGTTTACGTTATTTTAAATTTCAAGATAATAAGGTTAGAACCAAGTATTGTATTCTAGCTACTTTTTTCTTTTTGAGGCAAAGTGTTCTACTCTCTAGCTTTTTTCTTTTGAGGATCTCCAAAGTGTTCTAGCTACCTAGGGATACACTGATACGCGGAGAAAATCTAGCTACACCGAGGCCTCATTTGGATGCAAGGGATCCCTTATTTTCTCGGGTCGGAGAACCACAAGCCTAGTTGGCCCAGGGAGATCGATCGCGTCAGTTTGGACCGCGTCATTCGGGGAGTAACCCTGCCCGACCCTCGTCCTTTCCACAGGGAGGAAAACCACGACCCCAGAGGTCGGAGAGGAAAACCATGGCTCGAGCGAACGACATCGCCGACGACTAAGATCTAGTGCCTCGCGTCCTCCACCAGCAACAAAAGCGACGCCCTTGACCCCCTCCATCCAGTGCTCAAGATCCAAGCTCCGCCCCTCTAGTGACAACAACCTCTATATATATCTCCAATTATGCCTTTACCACCCCAATGAGGTTGAACGTCAGAACCGCCTTCTTCTATCAGATCATTATGTTTTTTGTATCTTGGACCAGCCAATCTGTCCAGAAGGAGGTAGGATTGATGCATCGTTGTTGGATATTAAAAAATGAAAGAAATTTAAGAAATGATTAGTGGTTTAGAATCTCTATCTATAAAGGGAGTAGCGCTTCCGGCCGCCTGTCGCTCTATTTACAAAAAACCCCATGTGTTTTCTTGAAATCAACTCATAGTCTGGACTTAAGTGACAAAAACGAATCGCTTTTTTTGTATTTTTTCAGAAACCCCGCTATGTTTTCATGAAATAAACTCGCAGTCCGGACTTACGTAAAAAAGAATTTTTTTTATATTTTTCAATAAAACCCCCTGTCGTTTCTATAATTAACCATAGTTCAACTATAAGTGACAAATGCTTTAAAAATATCTTGTAAACCATAACTCCAATTTTAAATTGGTATACACGAAATTTGATTAGAAAAATGTGTAGAATCTGAATATGATGTCATTTTTACCTATTTAACATTTAAAAAAAATCATATTTATGGTGTAATTCTAATCAATAGCGATGTGTACAATCTGAATATGATGTTATTTTACCTATTTAACATTTGAAAATTCTATTTATGATGTAATTTTAATCAATAACCACAAAAACATCAATAACCACACATGCATGCCGCGGCAAAACATCACAAGGAAAAAAGAAAGTTGATGTTCATCTTTTGGAGAGAGGGGGGGGGGGGGGAGACAACATAGATGGGATGTCGGTTCAAATAAAGGACATGGATCTATTGTGGTCTGTAGTCATGATTACTGGGTTAGGGGCGTGTCGTATTGTTTCCTCCCATTGCAATGCCCAGGCTCTTTTGCTAGTAAATATTAAATGATCATTATTTTTTTTCTATTGATGTTGCTTTACACAAGTTTCATATGCATTGGTCAATAGTAGTTCTTCCTTGGTGCTCAGAGAACTGAAATATATATATCAAACCAATGTTTTATATGCATTGATGTTGTTTCTCTTTTTATTTCTCCTAGGTTTCCTGATGTTGTTTCATTCATTGATGACAAATTGTTTCGCATGAAACTTCTGTAGTGACATTGTTTCATATAGCAGACCATTGTTTCTTATGCACTCTAAGAACTTGTCACAATGCAGGTATTCTGACATTAGAACTGAAAGTATTTTATCATGTGTCAAACTAGGCAATTTTGTGTGTCATAAACTGATAAGTGTTTTATCGTGTGTCAAATGCAGGTGCTCTCACATTAGAACTATTTTGCTTTATCTGAAGACATCGTGTTTAGTTGTTGGGTGCATTTCGGTTCATCGACCATTGAGAAGATTTCCCCCAGACCAGGAAAGGTATGTGACATAGTGTAACGCCCCAGACACACCTGCCGGTGGTCGTTACTCATGGCGGGATCTAGACTGGCCCCACAGATCAATACTAGTCTTTTCTGCGCACTTTGTCCTCACTCGTGCGCACCCGGGAGCAACTTCCCGGTCGGTCACCCATCCTGAAACTACTCCAAGCTGAGCACACTTAACTTTGGAGTTCTTTCCGAATGGGCTCCCGGAAAAGAAGGAATTCCTTATTGATATGAGTAATCTATCATCCCTAATAAGCCAGGCTATCACATACACCCCCACTCAGAGGAACCGACGTCCTCGTCGGGCCACAGGAACGTTCCCTCTTGGCACATACGTCTGTGCATCCAGTCCGGTATATTGTGACAGCCTGGATTTGCCGTCTCTCTTTTTGCGGACTTTCATTTGCATTTGCTTTGGATTTGGAGTTTTGAATCAATTCAAATGGACTTGAACACTTGGGCCTACCCTTGATTTTCACCCAAGTGACCCATCCACCTCTAACTCACCTTTCCTTCTCTGAAAAACTCCAACAAAAGCCCAATGAATATTTTTCATAAAAGAAAAATATTCATTTTCTTCCCTGAAAATCACTTCAGAGAAGTATGCTCCAAAGCAACCCCTAGATTTCTTGCTCCTAAAATCCTGAATAAATTCAAAAATATTCTTTGAACCCTAGGGCACCTTCCTGAGAAAAAATATTGCATAACTATTTGTAATATTTTTGCTACAGAAAATCATTTCTGTTCTGGACAGAATGATCACTTTGCATAGCAAGTATATTTTTGCTTGATCTTTTGGGGCTGATCTTTTCTGAGCTTGATTACCTTCCTAGATTACTAAAACCCAAAGCACAGCCTTTAATTCTCACTAAATTTTTCTCAGTGAAGCTCACAAGTTTCTGTCCAGAAACTTGCCAGGAAAAAAGCCACTCCCATAGTTCACGTGTGACCCAGCCAACCGTGCAAAACGACCAAAACCACTAAGGACTAACTGCCAGACATGGTGTTTGCGCTTAGCTCAGCCTGATGCCAAAGTTCACGCGGTGACCACGAGAGTCCAAGGGGGTTGGCATGCGGTCGACGCGCTCTGCGGTGCACCAGCGTCTCTGTTGCGCGCGTGCTCGCTGCCCCGACCATCGCACCTTGCCAAACCGCGCCCCCATCTTCGTTTGCACCTCCATAACTCCACCCTGGCGCTTGCCGACGCCGGAGCTCGCCGCAGCGAGCACGGGCACGGCGCGGCCAAGGCAACAGTGCGCCCGTGCCCCTGTGCTCATCGCGTACCGCGCTCCTGTGCTTGTTGCAGCTCGTCTACATCCTCCGCGTGATCTCCGACGTCTTCCCCCCTCTCACTGACGCCATTCGTCGTCGGGCGACACTCCAGAGAGCTCCGGCGAGCTCTCGATCCCCGCCTCGGCCTCGCCTATAAATAGAGCTTCCCCGAGCTCGTTTCTCTCCACACACACACACTCAACACACCTCCACACCATCGTAGGGAGCCGCAGCCCGGCCGGGCAGGCCTCTGGCCGCCGTCCCCGCCCCGAGCTCATCGGCGATCCCCGTCCTTTGCCCCCTCCCTCTCCAGAGCCGCTCGAGCTCCACCGAGCACTCCGGCGTGTTCGTGGTGACCCATTGGTGCGTGCTGGCGCCGTTGGAGCTGCTGGGCTGGCCCTGCTTCATCGGAACCATCATCTCCGACAAGCTCCGCCCGCTGCTGCCGCTGGAGAGCTCCGTTTCGATCCCGTCCGGCCACCCCTAGCCATGCTACGGGTACGGGTAGGTGCGCCTCGATCTCCTATAGAACCCTATCCTCTTAGATCTCGTCGCCGAGCCCTCCTCACCGGAGAAAGCACCGTCGCCGCACCACCCGCCCCTGTTTCTCTTCTCCTACCCCTCTGACCTGACCGCTGGGGCCCCCTGTCAGCCACTCAGGCCGCGGCCGAAGCGGTATGAGTGGTGGCGCCCAGGCTGTTTACGCCTTCTACGTCACACCCTCTGGTTTTTCTTTTAATTCAAATTTAGTTCAAATTTGACCAGAACTTTGACTAGCTGTAACTTTTATTCTACAAGTCCAAATGAGTTGATTCTTTTTGCATTCTGTTCTTACTAGAAAATCCTAGCAGCACACCCAAGATGGGATTTTTCTCTGCTGCCCAGAGTTTCTGGTAATTTTCAGAAGTGTTCTTGATATTTTCTTTTTTTCATTTGATTTATTTTTAGAAGGTGAAGCTTGTCTTGAAGGCATCCAGGAGGAGTGTGAAGCTCCTCTGCACTAAGACAAGCCACAACAACATTATCATGGTGTCTTTGCAATATCCATGATTTTCTACTTGAATTTATATGTTATTCATTGCATATGGTATTAAAATAAATAATGCTTGTGTTATTTAGTTTGTCATGATTAAAATGCTAGTTAATAGAAGTGAATGCTTGAACTAGTGAGATAGAGCTTGAGTAGTTGATCTAAGTAAATTTGTCATGACTATGGTGATAGGATCATCGGTCTTATTTTTTCCTAAATGCTAAAATGAGTTTAACTTGATTAATGCCAACTAAAGTGATGAGTATAGATAACAAGTAAGAATGGACCAGAAATGTTGAAAGTTGAGTTTGTTCAAGTAGAACTTTGAATGAGGTTGATCTGTTATTTCTAAGTGATATGTGATGCATGGTATATGGTTGCATAAGCATGGCATATATTGACTCGAGCATTTTATTTCAAGTTAAACCTGGTGATAATTGAACTTGAATATAAAGTTGGCCGGGTCATGGTGCCACTGAATCGGGCTGACAAGTGCAACCACATGTGCCTTTATGGGGAGGCCGTTAGTCGTCCTGTTGTCATGCCTTTTGTAGGTGCCTTCAACGAGGGAAGGTTATGGGCATGCGTTACCCTAGCCCAGTAAGCAGACATAACCTTGTGGACCTGTTGTTGTTATGGTACCGTGTCCCCGTTTGGGACTGTTTATTTGCCACAACGGTGGTTGTTTCGCCTTTGGTAGGCTCGGTCAACCAGGACTAAGCCCAGTGGGGAGTTGGTCGGAGTGGCCGTAAGAGTGTCATGGCAATGGGAGAGTTCTGTCGGAATGCCGTTGGTCCACCCGAATGGGAGTGCGAGACCATGGGTTCCGTGGTGTGGATAAAGTGCGCTACCTCTGCAGAGTGTATTAATCTATCGATAGCCGCGCCCGCGGATAAGGGCCCAGTTCGTAAGCAAGTCACACCATGGATCAACTTTTAATAATAAATCTTGCACACTAAGTAATTTGCATTGCACTTGTTGGATTACGATGATGTCAGTGAGACTGACTGTTGTGGTAACACTTGTGATCCGGGAGTGATCACTGTTGGTTACGAGGTAACCAGCTGAACCAAGTATGGTTCCGTTTGTGCTTCGTCGTGAGCACTGTTCGGTTGCGAGGCAACTTGTTGGTAAGAGAGTCCGAGTGACTCGATGCACAAGTTTAGTTTCACTGCATGAGTAGCATGATGTTGTTTGCATTTAACTTGATTAAATGTCATGATATTGTTTGTCATTATGGTTCTGTTTGCCGTGAGCTTGCAAGTACATTCAATGTACTGACCTGGAGTGTTATGCCAGATTTCAGGAAAGTCTAACTGGATCGGAGTGCTGCCGTGCTAGACCGTGTCCACATCGGTGTCCCTGTGCTATGGAGTCCCTCTACGTCGTTGTTCCGCTGTCGTGCTCGAGGCCCCTTTATGTTCACTAAATAATGTACATATTGTTCAGCCGCACCGAGTGTGCCGCTTGGCCTCGCAACTTGATGTAATGTCACACTATGCTTCCGCTAGTTTCAATAAAGCGGTGATTTCTACACCAAGATGTTGTGTGTTGCCAGAAGACATGATCTCTGGGTTGGCAATGCAAGGTAAACCGGTCGCTCTGAGCCGGGGTGCCACAACGCTTGGTATCAGAGCCGCGCTGACTATAGGACACGCTAGAGTACCGACGTGTTAACTGGACGGTAGTTAGAGTAAAAGTTGAGTGCCGGTAGTGTTTATAGCTGATTGTTGCATTACATGCACTCGTTCTATTTTTTAATTTCTAACCCGCTAATGGTTGTGAGTGTGGATGGCTCCGGTGCCGTATCTGTGTCAGTTGCAGCTGATGCCGTACACCTCACCGCATCTTCTTTGTAGCATGTGGCATTGACTATACCCTCACGGTGATGACCCAGCATATCAGGTGTACCGGGAGTGTCTAGCCAACTCCGTGTATGAGTATCACGCAGTGGTTAATTTGCATACTAGTTCGTCAGTGGGTTCTTACACTCGTACCTCTCGGAGCGGTTATGCATCCACCGCCGCTCAGGCTGTCCAGTATGCTGCATTCGAGATTCTTGTTGAGTTACGCTATGCTGAGGCTTGGATGCAGAACCACCCAGGTTTTCGCTTCTACCCATCTTTTCACGATGATGGTCGTGTTCGCTTTCCTTCCATTGATCCAGTGTCTGATAGTGACACTAGTCACCTTTCTTGATATATCACTGCTAGTTATCTTCCGATTCACGAGTTGGCTCGAGAGCTGAATCGTGCTCGTTCTGCTTTAGCCGCTGCTAGATCCTACCCTACTCCACCCTCTATGGGATTTACTCCTTATATTGTGCCCAATTCTAGCTCACCTATTTCTTCGGTTACTCCCCCGAGTAGCTCGGGCACCTCGACAGTGAACCCACACAGTGCTCCAGCTGAGTGGGCATCTCTTCTTGCTACCCCCGCAGCTCCCATGATCCCTTCTCATCCCGGGCCTACCCCTGAGGGAGAGCCCTCGAGGTAGCGTCGTCGTGTTACCTTTAACCCGGAGGTCTCGGTTGGCATCGTCAGTTCAGGATCTGCGTCTGACTCAGGAGAGGATCCGGCAGCATCCGCAGAGTCTTAGAGCGTGTGAGTATCCGCAGTGGTCATGTGATGTACGGATGTAGTTGTATGAGTCATGATGTATCGTTGCATGTATGCTAGTAGTCGCACCAGTCATGATGTTTATCTTTCATATATGAGTCTATGTATAATTATGTTGGAACTTTTTATTCGATCACCGTGTTTCTTGGTTCATTCGTTTCACTCTTTCGGGGTTGTCACTGTCTTTTCTTCCCACGTTTGGATGTTTCTCATCGCAGTTGCTCTTATTGGAAAAAAATAAACAGTAGGATGACGCGGGGAGGTAGCTGTTGGTGATCGTTGCAGAAATTTAAAATTTTCTACGCATCACCAAGATCCATCTATGGAGTTTACTAGCAACGAGAGGGAAGGAGTGCATCTACATACCCTTGTAGATCGCGAGCAGAAGCGTTCAAGTGAACGGGGTTGATGGAGTCGTACTCGTCGTGATCCAAATCACCGATGACCGAGCGCCGAACGGACGGCACCTCCGCGTTCAACACACGTACGGAGCAGCAACGTCTCCTCCTTCTTGATCCAGCAAGGGGGAAGGAGAGGTTGATGGAGATCCAGCAGCACGACGGCGTGGTGGTGGAAGTAGCGGGATTCCGACAGGGCTTCGCCAAGCGCTACGGGAGGAGGGAGATGTGTCACGGGAGCGAGAGGGAGGCGCCAGGGGCTGTCATACGGCTGCCCTCCCTCCCCTCCACTATATATAGGGGCCCTGGGGGGCGCCGACCCCTGGGAGATCCAATCTCCAGGGGGGGGGCGGCCAAGGGGTGGCTTCCCCCCAAGCCAAGTGGGGGGCGCCCCCACCCCTAGGGTTTCCAACCCTAGGCGCAGGGGAGGCCCAAAGGGGGGGGCGCACCAGCCCACCAGGGGCTGGTTCCCCTCCCACTTCAGCCCATGGGGCCCTCCGGGATAGGTGGCCCCACCCGGTGGACCCCCGGGACCCTTCCGGTGGTCCCGGTACAATACCGGTGACCCCCGAAACTTTCCCGGTGGCCGAAACTGGACTTCCTATATATAATTCTTCACCTCCGGACCATTCCAGAACTCCTCGTGACGTCCGGGATCTCATCCGGGACTCCGAACAACTTTCGGGTTACCGCATACTAGTATCTCTACAACCCTAGCATCACCGAACCTTAAGTGTGTAGACCCTACGGGTTCGGGAGACATGCAGACATGACCGAGACGACTCTCCGGTCAATAACCAACAGTGGGATCTGGATACCCATGTTGGCTCCCACATGTTCCACGATGATCTCATCGGATGAACCACGATGTCGAGGATTCAATCAATCCCATATACAATTCCCTTTGTCAATCGGTACGTTACTTGCCCGAGATTCGATCGTCGGTATCCCAATACCTTGTTCAATCTCGTTACTGGCAAGTCACTTTACTCGTACCGTAATGCATGATCCCGTGACCAACCACTTGGTCACTTTGAGCTCATTATGATGATGCATTACCGAGTGGGCCCAGAGATACCTCTCCGTCATACGGAGTGACAAATCCCGGTCTCGATCTGTGCCAACCCAACAGACACTTTCGGAGATACCCGTACTGCACCTTTATAGTCACCCAGTTATGTTGTGACGTTTGGTACACCCAAAGCACTCCTACGGCATCCGGGAGTTACACGATCTCATGGTCTAAGGAAATGATACTTGACATTGGAAAAGCTCTAGCAAACGAACTACACGATCTTTGTTCTATGCTTAGGATTGGGTCTTGTCCATCACATCATTCTCCTAATGATGTGATCCCGTTATCAATGACATCCAATGTCCATAGTCAGGAAACCATGACTATCTGTTGATCAACGAGCTAGTCAACTAGAGGCTCACTAGGGACATGTTGTGGTCTATGTATTCACACATGTATTACGATTTCCGGATAACACAATTACAACATGAGCAATAGACAATTATCATGAACAAGGAAATATAATAATAACCATTTTATTATTGCCTCTAGGGCATATTTCCAACAGCCTCCCACTTGCAATAGAGTCAATAATCTAGTTACATTGTGATGAATCGAACACCCAGAGAGTTCTGGTGTTGATCATGTTTTGCTCTAGGGAGAGGTTTAGTCAACGGATCTGCTACATTCAGGTCCGTATGTACTTTACAAATATCTATGTCTCCATTTTGAACACTTTCACGAATGGAGTTGAAGCGACGCTTGATATGCCTGGTCTTCCTGTGAAACCTGGGCTCCTTGGCAAGGGCAATAGCTCCAGTGTTGTCACAGAAGAGAGTCATCAGGCCCGACGCATTGGGAATCACCCCTAGGTCAGTAATGAACTCCTTCATCCAGATTGCTTCTTGCGCTGCCTCTGAGGCCGCCATGTACTCCGCTTCACATGTAGATCCCGCCACGACGCTTTGCTTGCAACTGCACCAGCTTACTGCCCCTCCATTCAAAATATACACGTATCCGGTTTGTGACTTCGAGTCATCCAGATCTGTGTCGAAGCTAGCGTCGACGTAACCCTTTACGACGAGCTCTTCGTCACCTCCATAAACGAGAAACATATCCTTAGTCCTCTTTAGGTACTTCAGGATATTCTTGACCGCTGTCCAGTGTTCCATCCCGGGATTACTTTGGTACCTTCCTACCAAACTTACGGCAAGGTTTACATCAGGTCTAGTACACAGCATGGCATACATAATAGACCCTATGGCCGAGGCATAGGGGATGACACTCATCTTTTCTCTATCTTCTACCGTGGTCGGGCATTGAGCCGTGCTCAATTGCACACCTTGCAATACAGGCAAGAACCCCTTCTTGGACTGATCCATATTGAACTTCTTCAATAACTTGTCAAGGTACGTACTTTGTGAAAGACCAATGAGGCGTCTTGATCTATCTCTATAGATCTTGATGCCTAATATATAAGCAGCTTCTCCAAGGTCCTTCATTGAAAAACACTTATTCAAGTAGGCCTTTATACTTTCCAAGAATTCTATATCATTTCCCATCAATAGTATGTCATCCACATATAATATGAGAAATGCTACAGAGCTCCCGCTCACTTTCTTGTAAACATAGGCTTCTCCATAAGTCTGTGTAAACCCAAACGCTTTGATCATCTCATCAAATCGAATGTTCCAACTCCGAGATGCTTGCACCAGCCCATAGATGGAGCGCTGGAGCTTGCATACCTTGTTAGCATTCTTAGGATCGACAAAACCTTCCGGCTGCATCATATACAATTCTTCCTTAAGAAAGCCGTTAAGGAATGCCGTTTTGACGTCCATTTGCCATATCTCATAATCATAGAATGCGGCAATTGCTAACATGATTCGGACGGACTTCAGCTTCGGTACGGGTGAGAAAGTCTCATCGTAGTCAACCCCTTGAACTTGTCGATAACCCTTAGCGACAAGTCGAGCCTTATAGATGGTCACATTACCATCCGCGTCTGTCTTCTTCTTAATGATCCATTTATTTTCTATGGCTTGCCGATCATCGGGCAAGTCAGTCAAAGTCCATACTTCGTTTTCATACATGGATCCTATCTCGGATTGCATGGCTTCAAGCCATTTGTTGGAATCCGGGCCCGCCATCGCTTCTTCATAGTTCGAAGGTTCACCGTTGTCTAACAACATGATTTCCATGACAGGGTTGCCGTACCACTCTGATGCGGAACGTGTCCTTGTGGACCTACGAAGTTCAGCAGTAACTTGATCTGAAGCTTCATGATCATCATCATTAACTTCCTCCCCAGTTGGTGCAGGCACCACAGGAACATCTTCCCGCGCTGCGCTACTTTCCGGTTCGGAAGGGGTGACTATCACCTCATCAAGTTCCACTTTCCTCCCACTCACTTCTTTCGAGAGAAACTCTTTCTCCAGAAAGGACCCGTTCTTGGCAACAAGATCTTGCCTTCGGATCTGAGGTAGAAGGTATACCCAATGGTTTCCTTAGGGTATCCTATGAAGACGCATTTTTCCGACTTGGGTTCGAGCTTTTCAGGTTGAAGTTTCTTGACATAAGCATCGCATCCCCAAACTTTTAGAAACGATAGCTTAGGTTTCTTCCCAAACCATAATTCATACGGTGTCGTCTCAACGGATTTCGATGGAGCCCTATTTAAAGTGAATGCGGCAGTCTCTAAAGCATAGCCCCAAAATGAGAGCGGTAGATCGGTAAGAGACATCATAGATCGCACCATATCCAATAGAGTGCGATTACGACGTTCGGACACACCATTTCGCTGAGGTGTTCCAGGCGGCGTGAGTTGTGAAACAATTCCACATTTCCTTAAGTGTGTGCCAAATTCGTGACTCAAATATTCCCCTCCACGATTTGATCGTAAGAATTTTATTTTTCTGTCACGTTGATTCTCAACCTCACTCTGAAATTCCTTGAACCTTTCAAAGGTCTCAGACTTGTGTTTCATTAGGTAGACATACCCATATCTACTCAAGTCATCAGTGAGAGTGGGAACATAACGATAGCCACCGCGAGCCTCAACACTCATTGGACCGCACACATCAGTATGTATGATTTCTAATAAGTTGGTTGCTCGCTCCATTGTTCCGGAGAACGGAGTCTTGGTCATCTTACCCATGAGGCATGGTTCGCACGTGTCAAATGATTCGTAATCAAGAGACTCTAAAAGTCCATCAGCATGGAGCTTCTTCATGCGCTTGACACCAATGTGACCAAGGCGGTAGTGCCACAAGTATGTGGGACTATCGTTATCAACTTTACATCTTTTGGTATTCACACTATGAATATGTGTAACATCACGTTCGAGATTCATTAAGAATAAACCATTGACCAGCGGGGCATGACCATAAAACATATCTCTCATATAAATAGAACAACCATTATTCTCGGATTTAAATGAGTAGCCATCTCGAATTAAACGAGATCCTGATACAATGTTCATGCTCAAAGCTGGCACTAAATAACAATTATTGAGGTTTAAAACTAATCCCGTAGGTAAATGTAGAGGTAGCGTGCCGACGGCGATCACATCGACCTTGGAACCATTCCCGACGCGCATCGTCACCTCGTCCTTCGCCAGTCTCCGCTTATTCCGCAGTTCCTGTTTTGAGTTACAAATATGAGCAACCGCACCGGTATCAAATACCCAGGAGCTACTACGAGTACTGGTAAGGTACACATCAATTACATGTATATCACATATACCTTTGGTGTTGCCGGCCTTCTTGTCCGCTAAGTATTTGGGGCAGTTCCGCTTCCAGTGACCACTTCCCTTGCAATAAAAGCACTCAGTCTCAGGCTTGGGTCCATTCTTTGGCTTCTTCCCGGCAACTGACTTACCGGGCGCGGCAACTCCCTTGCCGTCCTTCTTGAAGTTCTTCTTACCCTTGCCTTTCTTGAACTTAGTGGTTTTATTCACCATCAACACTTGATGTTCCTTTTTGATCTCCACCTCTGCTGATTTCAGCATTGAATATACCTCAGGAATGGTCTTTTCCATCCCCTGCATATTGAAGTTCATCACAAAGCTCTTGTAGCTCGGTGGAAGCGATTGAAGGATTCTGTCAATGACCGCGTCATCCGGGAGATTAACTCCCAGATGAGTCAAGCGGTTGTGTAACCTAGACATTTTGAGTATGTGCTCACTGACAGAACTGTTTTCCTCCATCTTACAACTAAAGAACTTGTCGGAGACTTCATATCTCTCGACCCGGGCATGAGCTTGGAAAACCATTTTCAGCTCTTTGAACATCTCATATGCTCCGTGTTGCTCAAAACGCTTTTGGAGCCCCGGTTCTAAGCTGTAAAGCATGCCGCACTGAACGAGGGAGTAATCATCAGCACGTGACTGCCAAGCGTTCATAACGTCTTGGTTCTCTGGGATGGGTGCTTCACCTAGCGGTGCTTCTAGGACATAATCTTTCTTGGAAGCTATGAGGATGATCCTCAGGTTCCGGACCCAGTCCGTATAGTTGCTGCCATCATCTTTCAGCTTGGTTTTCTCTAGGAACGCGTTGAAGTTGGGGGCAACGTGGGCCATTTGATCTACAAGACATATTGTAAAGATTTTAGACTAAGTTCATGATAATTAAGTTCATCTAATCAAATTATTCAATGAACTCCCACTCAGATAGACATCCCTCTAGTCATCTAAGTGAAACATGATCCGAGTCAACTAGGCCGTGTCCGATCATCACGTGAGACGGACTAGTCAACATCGGTGAACATCCTCATGTTGATCGTATCTTCTATACGACTCATGCTCGACCTTTCGGTCTTCCGTGTTCCGAGGCCATGTCTGTACGTGCTAGGCTCGTCAAGTCAACCTAAGTGTATTGCGTGTGTAAATCTGGCTTACACCCGTTGTATTCGAACGTTAGAATCTATCACACCCGATCATCACGTGGTGCTTCGAAACAACGAACAGTTAGGGGGAACACTTTCTTGAAATTACTGTGAGGGATCATCTTATTTAAGCTACCATCGTTCTAAGCAAATAAGATGTAAAACATGATAAACATCACATGCAATCAAATAGTGACATGATATGGCCAATATCATTTTGCTCCTTTTGATCTCCATCTTCGGGGCGCCATGATCATCTTCGTCACCGGCATGACACCATGATCTCCATCATCGTGTCTTCATGAAGTTGTCACGCCAACGATTACTTCTACTTCTATGGCTAACGTGTTTAGAAATAAAGTAAAGTAATTTACATGGCGTTATTCAATGACTCGCAGGTCATACAAAAAATAAAGACAACTCCTATGGCTCCTGCCGGTTGTCATACTCATCGACATGCAAGTCGTGATTCCTATTACAAGAACATGATCAATCTCATACATCACATATATCTCATTCATCACATCCTTTTGGCCATATCACATCACAATGCATATGCTGCAAAAACAAGTTAGACGTCCTCTAATTGTTGTTGCAAGTTTTTACGTGGCTTCTATAGGTTTCTAGCAAGAACGTTTCTTACCTACGTAAAACCACAACGTGATATGCCAATTTCTATTTACCCTTCATAAGGACCCTTTTCATCGAATCCGTTCCGACTAAAGTGGGAGAGACAGACACCCGCTAGCCACCTTATGCAACTAGTGCATGTCAGTCGGTGGAACCTGTCTCACGTAAGCGTACGTGTAAGGTCGGTCCGGGCCGCTTCATCCCACAATGCCGCCGAAACAAGATAAGACTAGTAGTGGCAAGAAAATTGACAACATCTATGCCCACAACAAGTTTGTGTTCTACTCGTGCATAGAAACTACGCATAGGCCTGGCTCATGATGCCACTGTTGGTGCTCGTTGCAGAAATTTAAAATTTTCTACGCATCACCAAGATCCATCTATGGAGTTTACTAGCAACGAGAGGGAAGGAGTGCATCTACATACCCTTGTAGATCGCGAGTGGAAGCGTTCAAGTGAACGGGGTTGATGGAGTCGTACTCGTCGTGATCCAAATCACCGATGACCGAGCGCCGAACGGACGGCACCTCCGCGTTCAACACATGTACGGAGCAGCGACGTCTCCTCCTTATTGATCCAACAAGGGGGAATGAGAGGTTGATGGAGATCCAGCAGCACGATGGCGTGGTGGTGGAAGTAGCGGGATTCCGACAGGGCTTCGCCAAGCGCTACGGGAGGAGGGAGATGTGTCACGGGAGGGAGAGGGAGGCGCCAGGGGCTGTCGTACGGCTGCCCTCCCTCCCCTCCACTATATATAGGGGCCCTGGGGGGGCGCCAGCCCCTGGGAGATCCAATCTCCAGGGGGGGCGGCGGCCAAGGGGTGGCTTCCCCCCCAAGCCAAGTGGGGGGCGCCCCCACCCCTAGGGTTTCCAACCCTAGGCGCAGGGGAGGCCCAAAGGGGGCGCGCACCAGCCCACCAGGGGCTGGTTCCCCTCCCACTTCAGCCCATGGGGCCCTCCGGGATAGGTGGCCCCACCCGGTGGACCCCCGGGACCCTTCCGGTGGTCCTGGTACAATACCGGTGACCCCCGAAACTTTCCCGGTGGCCGAAACTGGACTTCCTATATATAATTCTTCACCTCCGGACCATTCCGGAACTCCTCGTGACGTCCGGGATCTCATCCGGGACTCCGAACAACTTTTGGGTTACCGCATACTAGTATCTCTACAACCCTAGCGTCACCGAACCTTAAGTGTGTAGACCCTACGGGTTCGGGAGACATGCAGACATGACCGAGACGACTCTCCAGTCAATAACCAACAGCGGGATCTGGATACCCATGTTGGCTCCCACATGTTCCACGATGATCTCATCGGATGAACCACGATGTCGAGGATTCAATCAATCCCGTATACAATTCCCTTTGTCAATCGGTACGTTACTTGCCCGAGATTCGATCGCCGCTATCCCAATACCTTGTTCAATCTCGTTACCGGCAAGTCACTTTACTTGTACCATAATGCATGATCCTGTGACCAACCACTTGGTCACTTTGAGCTCATTATAATGATGCATTACCAAGTGGGCCCAGAGATACCTCTCCGTCATACGGAGTGACAAATCCCAATCTCGATCCGTGCCAACCCAACAGACACTTTCGGAGATACCCGTAGTGCACCTTTATAGTCACCCAGTTACGTTGTGACGTTTGGTACACCCAAAGCACTCCTACGGCATCCGGGAGTTACACGATCTCATGGTCTAAGGAAATGATACTTGACATTGGAAAAGCTCTAGCAAACGAACTACACGATCTTTGTGTTATGCTTAGGATTGGGTCTTGTCCATCACATCATTCTCCTAATGATGTGATCCCGTTATCAATGACATCCAATGTCCATAGTCTGGAAACCATGACCATCTGTTGATCAACGAGCTAGTCAACTAGAGGCTCACTAGGGACATGTTGTGGTCTATGTATTCACACATGTATTTTGATTTCCGGATAACACAATTACTGCATGAACAATAGACAATTATCATGAACAAGGAAATATAATAATAACCATTTTATTATTGCCTCCAGGGCATATTTCCAACAGTAGCAGCACGCAGGCTTGTGAGGATGTCCCTGTTCGTCGCTCAGCAAGGCAGGTAGGACACTCCCCCGAGCCGTATCCGCAACCACCGCCTCCACTGCCAAATCCACCCTCCACTGAACAACTTATGCGCATGTTTGAGGAAAGAAGGAATAATGATCTGATTGAGTTGTTAAAAAGTGTGCAAGCTATGGTTGGGCAGAATGGGAATCAAAATGGCCATCACTCCAAGCTGTCAGATTTTCAAAGGACTAAACCTCCCAGTTTCAGTCAAGTGGTTGACCCTTTGGAAGCAGACGATTGGTTACAAACCATTGAGAAGAAACTTGAAATTGCTCGCACTGAAGAAGCTGACAAGGTTCCGTTCGCTACTCACTATCTTGAAGGAGCCGCTGCTATATGGTGGGATAATGCTAAAGCTCTGAGCTAGTCAAAGTTTTGGTCAAATTCGAACTAAATTTGAATTAAAAGAAAAACCAGAGGGGGTGACGTCGAAGGCGTAAACCGCCTGCGCACCACCACTCATACCGCTTCGGTCACGGCCTGAGTGGCTGACTGGCCTGCGGGAGAAGAAATTACGTGGACTAATTTCAAGGACCAATTTCTCAAGTATCATATTCTAGCTGGTATCATGAACGTGAAGCAACGCAAATTTCTTGGTCTCACTCAAGGCAGTCTGTCAGTAAGTGAATATTTGCACAAGTTCAACCATCTGGCCCGTTATTCCCTTTATGATGTGGCCACGAAAGAAAGGAAGGTCGACAAGTTCCTTGGAGGATTAAATCAACATCTCAGGAGTGCTCTCTGCATGCTCAATTTCCCAGATTTTCGGTCTCTGGTAAATAAGGCCCTCATCGCAGAAAGAGAGTACAAGCCTGTGCAAGACAACCGACCCGCAACCAATGACCACAAGCTAAATTTGAGCCGAAGAAGGACGGACAACCCATACAGAAGGCCCGTACCTAGCAATAGACTCAAGTGGGGTACAAACCCAATTGGCAGCAGAATGTGAAGAAGACCACTACTCAAGTCAAGAATGTCGTGACCAGTCTAGTACATGAGGAGCGCCAGCACAACAACGCCTGCTTTAATTGTGGACAGACCGAGCATTATGCCAGGCAGTGTCCCAAGAAGTCAAATGCCCCGTTCCGGCCGCAAGTCAATCACATGGGGCCATATCATACCCAGCAGATCGTCTAAGGACAAGTTCATCACCTCTCCACAGACGAGGCGCAGGAAAAGCCCGAAGTCGTCATTGGTATGTTTTCTGTTAATAGCATACCCGCAATAATTTTATTCGACTCTAGGGCTTTCCACTCTTTTGTTTCTCGGAGTTTCGTTGCCTGAAACAGATTTCCTTGCTCGCTTTTGGGAAAAAGTATGCTGGTTCAGTCCCCGGGATCTGTGCTCAAAAGCAATTTGGTCTGCCGGAATTTGGAAATTGATATTAAGGGGGTCCGCTTCCCAACCGCTTTGATAGTCATCGAGTCTGCCAAGTTGGATGTCATTTTGGGAATGAACTGGTTGACTCAATATCAAGTATGCATAAACTGTGCGACCCGAGAAGTCACCCTGACAAATCAGGAAGGGCGATCCATAAAGTTTTATGCCCGCAAAGGTATACCCAAAAGGGAGATAGTCTTCACTTCAGTAGCCGAAGAATTACATCTGATTCCTGTGGTCAGTGAATTTCCCGATGTATTCCCCGAGGAATTACCCGGAATGCCCCCAGATAGAGAGCTTGAGTTTGCAATTGATCTCGTACCTGGAACTGCACCGTTGTACAAAAAGTATTATCGGATGCCTTCCTCCGAACTCGTGGATTTAAAGAAGCAGTTGGATGAGATGCTGCAGAAAGGATATATCCGCCCAAGCTCATCACCATGGGGATCACCTGCAATATTTGTAGACAAGAAATACGGTGGTCTCAGAATGTGCATTGACTACCGTCAGTTGAAGGATGTCACAATCAAGAACAAATACCCGCTACCAAGGATTGATGACTTGTTCGATCAGCTCAGTGGTGCAAAAGTATTTTCCAAGGTTGATTTAAGGACCGGATATCATCAAATAAAGATCAAGAAGGAAGATATTCCTAAGACCGCGTTCACTACCCGTTACGGTCTCTATGAATATACGGTGATGTCCTTTGGGCTCACAAATGCCCCAGCCTTTTTCATGCATATGATGAATAAGGTGTTCATGGAATTCTTGGATAAGTTTGTGGTGGTTTTCATCGATGATATTCTCATATACTCTAAGAGTAACGAAGAACACGTGGAACACCTTCGAGCAGTCTTACAGAGACTCTGTGACCATCAGCTTTATGCAAAATTCAGCAAGTGTGAGTTTTGGCTCAAACAAGTCAGATTTCTGGGGCATGTTCTTTCAGCAGAAGGTATCGCAGTGGATCCTAGCAAAGTGAAAGATGTGCTTGATTGGGAAGCACCCACGACAATATCCCAAATCCGGAGTTTCCTTGGATTAGCCGGGTACTACCGTCGGTTCATCGAAGGATTCTCCAAAATTGCCAAGCCAATGATAGAACTCCTCAAGAAAGACAAGAAGTTTGAATGGACTGAGGATTGCGAGCAGAGCTTTAATGAGCTAAAAACCAGGTTGACATCAACACCAGTACTGACTCCTCCAGACATTTACCGCAGCTTTGATGTGTATTGCGACGCATCCAGAAAGGGCATTGGGTGCGTGCTTATGCAAGACGACAAGGTGGTAGCTTACGCATCTCGCTAGCTACGATCTCATGAAGGAAACTATCCTACACATGATTTGGAACTAGCCGCTGTTGTGCACTCTCTAAAGATTTGGAGACATTACCTTATTGGAAAGAGATGTCAAATATTTACCGACCACAAAGAGTCTCAAATATATATTCACCCAACCAGACTTAAACCTTCGACAGTGAAGATGGCTCGAGTTGGTCGAATACTATGACCTGGAAATAAATTACCATCCGGGAAAAGCCAATGTGGTTGCTGATGCCCTCAGTCGCAAGCCTATCAACTTAAATGCCATGATGGAGTCTTTACCTCTAGAACTCCAGCAAGAGATCGCTCAGCTCAACTTGGTAATTATACATGCCGGTCTTGCGAACATTTTGGAAGTAACTCCTACTCTAGAAGAGGAGATTCGCATAGCACAGGCTGACGACAAGAATCTACAAGTATATCTCAAATGTCTGCACGAAGGCAAGACTCAGGATTTCTCAAGGGACGCACTGGGTACACTCAGGTTCCGAGGAAGGATATGCGTACCTGAGCAAGCAGATTTGAGGAAGAAAATTTTGGCAGAAGCACACGAATCCTCATATTCAATACACCCAGGCGGTACTAAAATGTACGAAGAACTTCGACAGATATTTTGGTGGGATGGAATGAAAAAGGACAGCGCATACTTTGTCGCTTGTTGTGACATCTGCAACAAAGTAAAGGCGGAACACCAAAAACCCGCCAGACTTCTCCAACCTCTACCCGTCTTGCAATGGAAATAGGACATTGTCTGCATGGACTTTATCACCGGTCTACCCAGGACTCACCGAGGCAATGATGCTATATGGGTCATAGTGGACACGCTGACTAAAGTGGCTCACTTTATTCCCATCTGCACCACCTTTCGCGCTGATCAACTTGCACAATTATATGTATCCCAGATTGTCAGTCTGCATGGAGTGCCAAAAACAATCACTTCAGACCGAGGTTCATTGTTTACATCCGCATTCTGGTCCCGACTCCATCGAGCTTTGGGGACCGCTCTCAAATATAGCACCGCCTATCATCCACAAACAAACGGTCAGGCTGAGCGGGTGAATCAAATCCTTGAAGACATGCTTCGAGCATGTGCCTTAGCCCGTGGTCCCAAATGGGAAGATTGTCTGCCATATGCGGAATTCTCATACAACAACAGTTTTCAAACCAGTCTAAAAATGCCACCCTTTGAAGCTTTATACGACCGTAAGTGCCGCACTCCATTAAATTGGTCTCAAACCGGAGACAACCGTATTTTCGGTACTGATATGATATTAGAGGCAGATAAACAAGTCAAGGAAATTCGAGATAGACTACAACTAGCTAAGTCACGAGAGAAGAGTTATTATGATGCCAAACATCGGCAAGTCAGCTTTGAACCTAGTGAACACGTGTATCTCCGAGTCACACCCATGAAGGGAGTCAGGAGATTTCAGACCCGAGGCAAATTGGCACCAAGGTATATTGGTCCGTTCCCGGTCATGAGACGAGTTGGCATAGTTGCTTATCAGTTGGAATTGCCACCAGAATTGTCAGAAGTACACAACATGTTTCACGTATCACAGTTGAGAAGGTGTATTTCACCACCCGAGAATAGGACCGATATGTAAGAAATTGAGCTTGCCAAAGATTTAACTTATGAGGAGAGACCATTCAGAATCTTGGATGAGGCAGAAAGGGTCACACGCAGCAAAGCGATCAAATTTTACAAGGTCCAGTGGGAGCATCACACCGAAGAAGAAGCAACCTGGGAAAGAGAGGAATTTTTAAGGACAACCTACCCAGACTTGTTTTCCCAAGCAACCGAATCTCGAGGACGAGATCCATCTTAAGTGGGGGAGGTTTGTGATAGCCTGGATTTGCCTTCTCTCTTTTTCCGGACTTTCATTTGCATTTGCTTCAGATTTGGAGTTTTGAATCGATTCAAATGGACTTGAACACTGGGGCCTACCCTTGATTTTCACCCAAGTGACCCATCCACCTCTAACTCACCTTTCCTTCTCTGAAAAACTCCAACAAAAGCCCAAGTAATATTTTTCATAAAAGAAAAATATTCATTTTCTTCCCTGAAAATCACTTCAGAGAAGTATGCTCCAAAGCAACCCCTAGATTTCTTGCTCCTAAAATCCTGAATAAATTCACAAATATTCTTTGAACCCTAGGTCACCTTCGTGAGCAAAAATATTGCATAACTTTTTGTAATATTTTTGCTACAGAAAATCATTTCTGTTCTGGACAGAATGATCACTTTGCACAGCAAGTATATTTTTGCTTGATCTTTTGGGGCTGATCTTTTCTGAGCTTGAATACCTTCCTAAGAGATTACTAAACCCCAAAGCACAGCCTTTAATTCTCACTAAATTTTTCTCAGTGAAGCTCACAAGTTTCTGTCCAGAAACTTGCCAGGAAGAAAGCCACTCCCACAGTTCACCTGTGACCCAGCCAACCGTGCAAAACGACCAAAACCACTAAGGACTAACTGCCAGACATGGTGTTTGCAGTTAGCTCAGCCTGATGCCAAAGTTCACGCGGCAACCACGAGAGTCCAAGGGGGTTGGCATGCGGTCGACGCGCTCTGCGGTGCGCCAGCGTCTCTGTTGCGCGCGTGCTCGCTGCCCCGACCACCGCACCTTCCCAAACCACACCCCCTTCTTCATTTGCACCTCCATAACTCCACCCTGGCGCTCGCCGACGCTGGAGCTTGCCGCAGCGAGCACGGGCACGGCGTGGCCAAGGCAACAGTGCGCCCGTGCCCCTATGCTGGCCGTGTACCGCGCTCCTGTGCTCGTCGCAGCTCGTCTACAGCCTCCGCGTGATCTCCGGCGTCTTCCCCCCCCCACTCACTAATGCCATTCGTCGCTGGGCGACACTCCAGAGAGCTCCGGCGAGCTCTCGATCCCCGCCTCGGCCTCGCCTATAAATATAGCTTCCCCGAGCTCGTTTCTCTCCACACACGCACACACTCAACACACCTCCACACCACCGTAGGGAGCCGCAGCCCGGCCAGGCAGGCCTCTGGCCGCCGTCCCCACCCCAAGCTCACCGGCGATCCCCGTCCTCTGCCCCTCCCTCTCTAGAGCCGCTCGAGCTCCACCGACCACTCCGGCGTGTTCGTGGTGACCCACTGGTGCGTGCTGGTGCCGTTGGAGCTGCTGGGTTGGCCCTGCTTCGCCGGAACCATCATCTCCGACGAGCTCGCCCGCTGCCACCGGCTGGGAAGAGCTCCGTTTCGGCGACCCCGTCCGGCCACCCCTAGCCACCACTACGGGTACGGGGCAGGGTGCGTCTGCGATCTCCTCTCAAACCCTATCTCTCTAGATCTCGTCGCCAGGCACTCCTCGCCGGAGAAAGCGTCACCGCCGCGCCGCCCGCCCCTATTTCTCTTCCCTCCCCCTCTGACCTGACCGCTGGGGTTGTAACTTTTATTCTACAAGTCCAAATGAGTCGATTCTTTTTGCATTCTGTTCTTACTGGAATATCCTAGCAGCACACCCTAAGATGGGATTTTTCTTTGCTGCCTTAGAATTTCTGGTAATGTTTCAGAAAGTGTTCTTGATTTTTTTTGTCATTTTGATTTATTTTCAGGAAGGTGGATAGCTTGTCCTGAAGGCGATCCAGGGAGGAGTGTGAAGCTCCTCTCACTAAGGCAAGCCATAACAACATTATCATGGTGTCTTTGCAATATCCATGATTTTCTACTTGAATTTATATGTTATTCATTGCATATAGTATTAAAATAAATAATGCTTGTGTTATTTAGTTTGTCATGATCAAAATGCTAGTTAACAGAAGTGAATACTTGAACTAGTGAGATAGAGCTTGACTAGTTGATCTAAGTAAATTTGTCATGACTATGGTGATACGATAATCGGTCTTATTTTTCCTATATGCTAAAATGAGGTTTTCTTGATTAATGCCAACTAAAGTGATGAGTATAGATAACAAGTAAGAACGGACCAGAAATGCTGAAAGTTGAGTTTGTGCAAGTAGAAGTTTGAATGAGGTTGATCTGTTATTTCTCAGTGATATGTGATGCGTGGTATATGGTTGCATAAGCATGGCCTATATTGACTCGAGCATTTTATTTCAAGTTAAACCTGATGATAATTGAACTTGAATATAAAGTTGGTCGGGTCATGGTGCCACTGAATTGGGCTAACAAGTGCAACCACATGTGCTTTTATGGGGAGGCCGTTAATCGTCCTGTTGTCATGCCTTTTGTCGGTGCCTCCAATGAGGGAAGGTTATGGGCATGCGTTACCCTGGCCCGGTAAGCAGACATAACCTTGTGGACCTGTTGTTGTTATGGTACCGTGTCCCCGTTTGGGACTGTTTATTTGCCACGACGGTGGTTGTTTTGTCTTTGGTAGGCTCGGTCACCCAGGACTAAGCCCAGCAGGGAGTTGGTCGGAGTGGCCGTAAGAGTGTCATGGCAATGGGAGAGTTCTGTTGGAATGCCGTTGGTCCACCCGAATGGGAGTGCGAGACCATGGGTTCTGTGGTGTGGGTAAAGTGTACTACCTCTGCAGAGTGTATTAATCTATCGATAGCCACGCCCGAGGATAAGGGCCCAGTTCGTAAGCAACTCACACCATGGATCAACTTTTAATAATAAATCTTGCACACTAAGTAATTTGCATTGCACTTGTTGGATTATGATGATGTCAGTGAGACTGACTGTTGTGGTAACACTTGTGATCCGGGAGTGATCACTGTTGGTTACGAGGTAACCAGCTGAGCTAAGTATGGTTCCGTTTGTGCTTCGTCGTGAGCACTATTCGGTTGTGAGGTAACCTGTTGGTAAGAGAGTCCGAGTGACTCGATGCACACGTTTGGTTTCACTGCATGAGTAGCATGATGTTGTTTGCATTTAACTTGATTAAATGTCATGATATTGTTTGTCATTATGGTTCGGTTTGCTGTGAGCTTGCAAGTACATTCAATGTACTGACCCGGCGTGTTATGCCATATTTCAAGCAAGTCTAACTGGGTTGGAGTGCTGCCGTGTCTAGACCGTGTCCACATCAGTGTCCCTGTGCTATGGAGTCCCGCTACGTCGTTGTTCCGCTGCCGTGTAGATGTCGTGCTCGAGGCCCCTTTATGTTCACTAAATAATGTACATATTGTTCAGCCACACCGAGTGTGCCGCTTGGCCTCGCAACTTGATGTAATGTCACACTATGCTTCCGCTAGTTTCAATAATGCGGTGATTTCTGTACCAAGATGTTGTGTGTTGCCAGAAGACATGATCTCTGGGTTGGCAATGCAAGGTAAACCGGTCGCTCTGAGCCGGGGTGCCACATACATGTGCCATGCCGTGTGCCACGACGGGTCACAAACGTCATGAACAACATGACCGTGCACCTGTCCGCAAACACCCGTGTAACCGCGAGGGTCGGCTCTGATACCAACTTGTAACGCCCCGGACACACCCCCCGGTGGTCGTTACTCCTAGCGGGATCTAGACTGGCCCCACAGATCAATACTAGTCTTTTCTGCGCACTTTGTCCTCACTCGTGCGTACCCGGGAGCAACTTCCCGGTCGGTCACCCATCCTGAAACTACTCCAAGCTGAGCACACTTACTTTGGAGTTCTTTCCGAATGGGCTCTCGGAAAAAAGGTACTCCTTATTGGTATGAGTAGTCTATCATCCCTAATAAGCCAGGCTATCACACATAGTCATCCCTTTGACGCGGTCACCGAGGAAAGTTAAATTTTGCGACTACTACATTGGAGAAAACTACCGCTCTTAATTCTATTTATACACAATGCAATCTATGCGGAATGTTCTTTGTGATTGATTACCTCATGTGGTGTTACTTTTCTCTGCCTAGTATTGACACAATGGTCTTATTTTGTTTGTTTGGGAAAATCATTGCTCTTAGTTTTGTACTTAGATGTTAGAAAATCACTATCTTTTCATTTACTATTGAGCTATCTAGGCTCCTAGCTATTGGTTCTCTGTTGTTGTTATTATTGCTTTAGTTGTTTCTATTGCATAAAACAGTTCTTGGTTATTTTTATTATTAATTTTGTTACTTATTGGATATAGTAGTGATGCATTCTAAGAGGGATAAAACAAGTAAGATTTCTTGCAGGAACAAGAAGAAGACGCCGAACTATTCTTCTTTTTGCCCCTTGCTTTATATTCTTGCCATATGAGGAAAAGCAACTAGTATACACATCATTGTTATTCGATGCTGAAAAGGTTTAAGGTAATACTAGAAGAGCATGCGAGTTGTTCTAGGGTTGAGTTGAGGATGGGACTGAGATTTTAGGTCTATATATTGGATTATCTAGCATCAATTGGAGGGTATGTTAATTGTTACCATTGAGGAGCAGCTGGAAATGTTTATATACATGATTTCGCACAATGCTAGCAATCAAGATCTACAAAAAATGCTTCCATCACATCACTAAAACAATTTGTAGGAAGATAAACAAACTTTTTGACTTAATTCCAACTATAGCCCAAAGATATATAAAGATTCCAAGTACGCTCTAGCCCCACTCAAATATCATGTTCAACACTCACTATTTGCCTTATTTTTAGGTGAACCACTACACACTCATCTCCACATTGATGAAAATTTCCAAAACTTCTCCATATAGATTTCTAAAACTACCAAGTTGTGTTGTTTCTTTTTCAATGCGCATAATTGGATTGTCGCTATAGATGGAAAACACACCCCATCACTATTGCTGAAGATAAGGCCCCCCTTTTAGGAATAGAAAATGGACCCTCTCACAGAACATCATGGTTGCATGTGAATTTGATCTTAATTTCACATTTATTTCATGTGGGTGGGAAGGATCCGCATCATATGCAGGAGTTCTTCGGTCTGTTATTGCAAGGGGTTTCAGGTGCTAGTTGGAAAATTTTATCCCATAGATGCTAGATATGCAAGCACTCCTTATTTTCTTGCCCCTATCGAGGAGTTCGGTGTCACCTTAGTGAATTTAGGAGGCCGCTCTCACCTCATGTGGGCTACCTGACCATAAGGAGTTACTCAACCATCGCCTTGCAATTCTCCGGAACCATATTGAAAGGGCCATCGGTGTTCGAAATAACGGTTCCCTATCTTGATAGTGGACATTCACTATCTTATATATTCGCAGATCAAAGATTCCGGCTGCATGTGATGTATTCCATAACACCATTAGAGCTCAGAGTGGTGATGAGGCAAGGTTGGATCACCAACCACCATTAATTTTACCAGCAACATATGTTGATGTTCTAGAGGGTGATGATGTCAACCAACTTCATCACGATTAGTCAAACAATGGAAATACTCTTAGAGATCAGATTGCAATGCAAATGTGGGATGATTATTAGTCGCGCATGAATTTACTTTGTAATTGTATTTGCTTTTCACCTTTTTTACGTAAAGTAGTGGTAGAGAGAAATTTAACTAGTACCCATTGTTAGTTCAGTAATGGGCAGCAGTTAGGTTATCTTGGGATCATGCATATGAGCAAGGTCTTGCAGATACATTGCTTGACCACAACAATCCCATCTGTAGAGGTCAAAATGGGTGGATGGCTGAAGGATGGAATAACATTACAAATAAATCCAATCAGAAGTTTCCACTAGCACATTTCACAAAGCAACAAATCTGATAGAAGGAGAAGGATTTAAAAGGAAACTATATGGCTATGCGAGATGCTAGGAAGCAGAGTGTAACATCATGGGATAATAATCTTTGCAGGATCATGACTATAAAGGGTCCCCCCTTTATATTATAAAGCAACCACACAGAAAATAAGAGAAAGAAATAGAAACAAATGTAGACACCGGTAGCTTGACGAAACAAAGAAGACCGGCAACCACTGCTCCCCCCCGAAGATTTCCCACACGCGCAAAGCGCACCGAAGCGTTGCGTACCCAGCAACACCTTCAAGAAGGAAAGCGACGACGATGCCGCTGCTGCCCGGACAAGTCCTAGGGTTTCCCCTGGTATGCGATGGCCAGTGAGGAGGGGGTTATACCCGAAGCCCTTCAGGAAGGAACGACAGCGCCCGCAGGCGTAACCACATCGGTGCCGGACGAGCGGATAGGGATTTCTCTCGACCCCAACCCTCACCACCCCAGATGATCTGAGTTCTCGACCACACCAACCGCCCACCAATGTGAGCCACCATGGTCCTGGAATCCACCTCGTCGCCAACTTGAGGCCATCAGCACGAGGCCAAGAGGAAGAAGAGGGGAACAGTGGACCTGGGGCAACCAGCAAAGCAGACGAGTGGGAGGTGACTACCTCCACCACCAGAGCAGACGCCGATCGGACGCGGCATCCGAGACAAACCATGACACCTCCGACCTGGCTGGACCCCACGGCAACACTGGCTCAGATGGGCCCGCAAAGTCCCCCCGCCACGCTGCAGCACGCCGGCCGCCAATGCCTCCGCCGTCCGGAGACCGCTGCCGCCCCACCTCAACCTCCAGCGAGCCTCACCGCCGTGTAGAGAGCCGCCAGCCCGCCCGAGCCCAGATGGGGCCCAAAGGGCCCAGATCTAGGCCTAGCGGGCACCGCCGGCCGAGCCCCCGCACCATCACGCCACCCCGCAGCCAACGACATCGCCGCCACGCCTAAGGCACCCGAGGCCCGCGGGAACCACCCCAACGAGCCATGATGACCCACAAGTATAGGGGATCAATCATAGTCCTTTCGATAAGTAAGAGTGTTGAACCCAACTAGGAGTAGAAGGAAATGACAAGCGGTTTTCAGCAAGGTAATTTCTGCAAGCACTAAAATTGTTGGTAACAGGTAGTTTGATAGCAAGATAATTTGTAACAAGTGACAAGTAGCAATAGTAACAATAGGTGCAGAAAGGTAGACCAATCCTTTTTGTAGCAAAGGACAGGCAAAAACAATATCTTATAGTAAGCAAAGCGTTCTTGAGGGTACACAGGAATTTCATCTAGTCACTTTCATCATGTTGGTTTGATTCGTGTTCGCTACTTTGATAATTTGATATGTGGGTGGACCGGTGCTTGGGTGTTGTTCTTACTTGAACAAGCCTCCCACTTATGATTAACCCCTGTCGCAAGCATCCGCAACTATGAAAGAAGAATTAAGATAAAATCTAACCATAGCATTAAACATGTGGATCCAAATCAGCCCCTTACGAAATAGCGAATAAGCTAGGGTTTAAGCTTCTGTTACTCTAGCAACCTATCATCTAATAACTACTCCACAGTGCATTCCCTTAGGCCCAAATATGGTGAAGTGTCATGTAGTCGACGTTCACATAACACCACTAAGGAAATCACAACATACATATCATCAAAATATCGAACGAATATCAAATTCACATGATTACTTGCAACATGACTTCTCCCGTGTCCTCAAGAACAAAAGTAACTACTCACACAACATATGCATGCTCAAGATTAGAGGAGTAATAAATATCATAATGGATCTTAACATATAATCTTCGACCAAATAAACTGGCTAGCATCAACTACAAGATGTAATCAACACTACTAGTCACCCATAGGTACCAACCTGAGGTTCCGGTACAAAGATTGAACACAAGAGATGAACTAGGGTTTTGAGATGTGATGATGTTGTTGAAGATGTTGATGAAGATTGACCCTCCCAAGGTGAGAGAGTTGTTGGTGATGATGATAGCTTCGATTTCCCCCTCCCAGAGGGAAGTATCCCCGGCGAAATCGCTTCGCTGGAGAGCAAAAGTGCTCTTGCCCAAGTTCCGCCTCGAGACAGCGGCGCTCCGTCCCGAAAGTCCTCTACTTATTTTTTCTAGGTCAAAAGACCTTATGTACCAGAAGATGGGCAACAGAGGTGGGCCTAGGCCCCCACTACACACCAGGGCGCGCCTGGAGGGGGTGGCACGCCTTGGTGCCTAGTGGGCACCTGGGTGGCCCCCTCTGGTATTTCTTTTCTCCAATATTTTTTTATATATTCTAGAATAATTCTCCGTAAAATTTCAGCTCAATTGGAGATGTGCGGGATAGGTATCTCTGATGTAGCTTTTTTAGGTCCAGAATTCTAGCTGCTGGTATTCTTCCTCTTTGTGTAAATCTTGCATATTATGAGAGAAAAGGCATTAGAATTATTCAACAAAGTTTTATATTGAATAAAAATGCTATAAATAACAATAGAAAACATGATGCAAAATGGACGTATGAAGCCAGACCACCACCAGCCGAGCCACACCGCTGCCGTGATGAGCACCCGCGCCCCCGCCGCGCGCCCGGGGAAAGACCAGCCCTCTGCCGCCAGCACCGTGCGGGCAAGGCCTCGGCGAACTGTGGTGGCGGAGGTAGTGGAAGAGGATGGGGAGGGGGCTGGAAGAGAAGGGGGCTAGGGTTCGCCCGTCGCCCAGGGGGGGGGGGGGGGCGAGCGAGCAAACAGAGGAGGATCTCAGGCTGGAATCATCTGAATCTGCATGATCATTGCTGGACTAGTAATATGGAATAAACTTAACAAGGTTAGCTCTTTTCTTCTTATAGACTTTGTCCAACTCATTAATCCTAACCATACGTGTTGATGCATTCAATACTACTATCCCAGGGTAAATAAATTATGTGCAAAGAGATTCATGCTCTTCAAGGCCTTGGCTCTGCATGAAGGTGAGCTTCATGTATCATGTGTGCCCTATATATGTTATCTTAGCATCGTCTGGAACTGATATACTCAAGATTGTATAGACATTGTATCATATGAGCAATATTTTATCGCAGCTTGATTGATCTTGACTTGCAGTTCGCTTGACTTGTTGAACTATATGGTTGTAAACATAACACTGACATAGTAGTGAAAAAGATAATTTAGTGATCAGTAAGTAGTATTGACATCAAGCATGTATAGTTGCATATGTTCAATTAGGAACCTATGAGCTTTTATCACCACGAGTTCATCGACCCTGCATATTAAATCCTCTTTTTTCTTGCTTTTATTATTATATTACCTATTGATATGGAGTGTTGTTTTGTTTGGTCCCAACCAAGAGTGAGATGAACCGTACTTGTTGTCCTTCTGGTGGATGTCGATGGAGTGCTACTTGAGTTGGTGTAGATGAATCTCATGTTCATGTTTGTGTGACTCTTGTTTGTCCTTCCTTTCAACTAGTATGTCGATATGTTTCTGTTTTTGGAGCAGGACATGTTGCTTCAGGAGACTTGAAATTTGTATCAACTCTGCAAGCGGATCTAACAAGTGATTCCATTTCTCCTATCAATTCCTCCATCAATGATTTAAATCCATTTTGCTCTACTAATTGCGATGATGATTTTTCCTCTTCTGATATGCACGGCCAAGGGGAATTGAGAAGAGATCAAGTTGAAGCTGGAACATGTCACAACCCGAATTTTCCAAAATTTAGGATGTGCATTTAAAAGCAATACATCCATGATTTCATTGCATATTTGGTTGTTAAAAATCAAACATGACCAATTATTAAACCCTAAGTCAATTTAGAGTTTAACTAATGGCCATGAGGATTTTCTATGAATAAAGTTTTATCAAAACTGCATATGGGCAGGAGAGAAATTTCCTAATGTAAATTTTTTCCCTGTTTCACTTTAGTGATCAAAAGTTTGAAAATAGTTTAAATTTGGGCAACTTGAACTATAAGTAAAACCTGGGTTAAAAAGAAAAACAGAAAAAATAGAAAAAGAAACATTGCAAAAAGGCCCAATAGGAAGTGACCAAGTAGTTTGTCAACAACCCCAAAGGAAATGTTCACCCAGTCACAAATATTCAAAATTGATTTTAGAGAAAGTTTACTGTTTGAAGAAAATTCAAATCTCAAATTGGAAATGAATTTACAAACAAAAAGACAGAAGAAAAGAAAAGACTAAAAAAGAGAAGCCCAGCCAAACAGCCAGGCCAGCCACGACCTAGCTAGACGACCGAGCTAGCTAGCTCACGCACGCGCTCTTTTATCTCCCTCTCACTTACAGGCGGGACCCACCTGCCAAGGTCGTCATCCACCTGCCACAATCGCCGCCCGACACACACGCCCACGTCATGCATCAACCAGAGCATGCGCATGATATCTACTCGCGTTCTCCGTGCGACCTAATGCTCGTGGCTATGCATGTGAAATAGCCCTCGACCCCCTCTAGATTTTGCCCTACTGATGTCTACTACGCAACTTTTATTCTTGTAGACTTTGTATGGTCTCCAAGCGCGGAGTTTTGTAGGACAACAACAAATTTCTCTCAAGTGGATGACCTAAGGTTTATCAATCCGTGGGAGGTGTATGATGAAGATGGTCTCTCTCAAACAACCCTGTAATCAAATACAAGAAATCTCTTGTGTCCCCAACACACCCAATACAATTGTAATTGTATAGGTGCACTAGTTCGGAGAAGAGATGGTGATACAAGTGTAGTATGGATAGTAGAAATAGGTTTTTATAATCTGAATAAATAAAAACAGCAAGGTAGCAAGTAGCAAACAACAAGCAAAATGATATTCAATGCTTAGAACACAGGGCCTAGGGTTCATACTTTCACTAGTGCAATCTCTCAACAGTGCTAACATAACAGAATCATATAACAATCCCTCAATGTGTGACAAAGAATCACTCCAAAGTTCTTATCAATAGCGGAGAGCATAAGATGAAATTTTTGTAGGTAGCAAACCACCTCAAAGTTATCTTTCCGATCAATCTATTGAGCCATCCTTATAAGTGTCACGAATAGCCCTAGAGTTCGTACTAAAATAACACCATATGATACACATCAATCAACTCTAATGTCACCTAGATACTCCAATGTCACCACAAGTATCCATGAGTTAATTATTTGACATGCATCAAACAATTTCAAATTCATAATGTTTAATCCAACACAAAGAACTTCAAAGAGTACCCCAAAGTTTCTATCGGAGAAAGTAGAACGGAAATGTGTATCAACCGATGTGTCTATATTACCCCAATGTCACCTTGGGAATCCACAAGTTGATTACCAAAACATATATCAAGTGACTCAATAGACTACCCCGTTGCCACCATGGGTATCCACATGCAAGACATACATCAAGTGATCTAAAATCCAATATTCAATCCGATAATAATGAAACCTCAAAGGGAAAGACCCAATTCATCACAAAAAGATAGAGAGGGAAGAACACCATATGAACCAACTATATTAACAAGGCTCTTGGTACATCAAGATCGTGCCAAATCAAAACATGGGAGAGAGATATCAAACACACAGCTACTGGCACATACGCTCAGCCTCGAGGGTGAACTACTCCCTCCTCGGCACGGAGACCGCTGGGATGATGAAGATGGCCCCCGGTGATGGTTTCCCCCTCCGACAGAGTGCCAGAACAGTGCTCCGATTGATATCGCTTTGGGACAGAGGCTTACGGCAACGGAAAAACTAATCTAGGTTAACTTTCTGGGGTTTCTGTATTTATATGATTTTTCAGCGTTGGATTCACGCCAGGGGGTGCCCGAGGGTCCCACAAGCTCAGATGGCGTGCCCTGGGAGGGGGGGGGGGCTATCGACCATGCCGCCACGTGTCCCGTAAATCAAACAAAATAAAATCGCTTAATTTAGTAAATGGTTGTTTTACACAAAAGCCCATGGGACTTCAAAAAACAAAGTGGTTGATTCTTTTTGTAGAATGATCCTTATAGGATAAACTTTCTACAGAAAATATCAAAAAACAAAAAAATTGAATATTTTAAATTTCAAATTCACTCAGAATATTTTAAATCTTAAAATGGGCGTAACATGCCAAAATATAAATCCAAATTAAATTATTCCTTTTGTAAACTAGAACTAGTAAAATTTAGTTCAACTTACCCCACTATTTATCAAATTTAAAATAATTAAAGTTGATTCTGAACAAAGTTCAACAGAAGCTTTAATTTAGTTTAAATTAAAAACAAAATATGTTATGATTTTGAAATGGAAACTTAAATTAAATAATTTACGTTGTAGACTAGTTGAGAAAATTGAGATGGATATTTGGTAAAAATTTGAAATTATTTTGGCATAAATAAAGTTTAAACTTAATTTGAAACCAATTCAAACCTAGTTTGATTATAATAATGAAACCCTAGTTTCAATTTGAATAAAACTTTTATAACAAAAAGTAGAAACTCATATTGAAACTTAGTAATTAATTTTTGATTATATTGAATTTAGGAAATTCAAACATATACGAATGAACTAAAATTTAAAGAAACCTAAAGTCCTTAAAATAATCCAAATTAAATGAGGCCTCCTACAAATGGAATGATATCTCAACTTTAGACAAACATGAAATACTTTGAACTTGAACCAAAATTTATGTGAATTTAAATTCAAACCTTATTTCAAACTCAATTCAATTTGAATTCAAACTAGGCGAACCACAATTCAAATTCGAATAGAATTGAAGCCAAAGCAATATGATGAACTTAATGGAATTGTTTCAACAACTTGAACCTACTTCAGATTATTTGAAACCAATTCAAAACCAAATCATGGTTAAGTTTAACTCAATTTGAATGAAAATCCTATTTCAAATTCAAATTAAGTTAAGACTCAAACCATGTTGATGTGATTGAATGAACCCATGTTAGTTCAAACCCCTGCTAAAGTAGTTGAATGAAACTAAGTGGCACCAAGTAAATACAACCAAACCCTAATAAAATTGAACACACCTTGAGCTTGAGTGGTTTCTTCTTAATTGCATTCGTGCTAGTGTTCCCTTTGCATGAATTATGTCCTTATGATTTCTACATGTAATTTTCAACGTTAGATTGCGAGGAGTGCAACCTTTGTGACTGTGATAATTTCACCAGTGACAACAACCAAGGCAAGTTTCAATTTGACCATGATTGCCCAGTATTTTCAATGCATTATAGAAATGCCATGTTAGTAGTGTAATTTTAGGCTTGCTAAATTCTGTATCAACCAAGTAGTTGAAAACTTAGGTCTTATACCCCGTTCCTTGTAACCATCGTGTAGTTTTGCTTAGCCGCTATGACGTGGATTGGGAACAACATCACTATAAAGTTTACAACCTCATGGTTGACAACATAATAACAAGTTAATTAATGCATCATTTGGGTGGTGCTTCGATATTGCTTTGGTGGTCGTGTACTGTGTGGGATACCACCCAGGTTCAAAGTGATTGTACGAGTTCAAAGTTATGTAGCTTCCATGTGTAATTGTGAGTCAATATGGGCTCTATCTTAACAAAGTAAGTTGTGGGAACCCCTCTGGTAGACCACCAGATGTAGGTGTGTAGGTTGGACTCGGTCAGCCTTTGGGTGTGGGCTAATGCTTCCCAAAACTCTCCTCTTGGTCTACCTAGCTACTTCACAAGTGAAGTTTAGTAGCACAAGGTGTAAAAACTGATCATGATTAGTCGTGTACCCGATTATGAACAACCTTGAGCAACTTTGACCGAGAACTGTCAGTTTGATCTCATCACCTCTCCTTAACTAAAATTTGATGGGTTGACCAATGGGAATAGGACTACCAGAGGTTTGTTCCTCTTTCCGTCCAAGGTTACGACCGGGGTGTACCAGGAATGCCTCTGACTATGACCGAGGTTTACCAGGAGTGTCATTATGTATGCTATTAGAATAGACCACCTATGACAAGTTGGACACTATTTTCAACAAAGAGCCTTGAACACCACTAGCCCAATGAGCATGTAGGTGAAACAAGATTTCCATAACAATTGTGAGAGTTGTCAATACATTGAATGTATTGACCCTAGTGGCCACAATGTATCATGTTGCAGGTGAATACTACGAGGAGCGATTATGTAGGGTTCTGTGCATCCACTCGACATGCTTCCTCGTGGTGTTGATGGAGCTTATTAACACTGGTATAGCGAGCTGCTATACAAACGGTTTTTAACCCCTTTAGGCGACAGAGTTTTAAACTGTTGCCTTGCATGTGCGTGCGATAGGGGGGTCCTTCCCACAGGACCCAGAAACCCTTGGGGATAGGGAGCCATGATGCAGACGCGTTGCCAAATGTAATTGTATTCGATGCAGCAACATATCACACACACCACATTCTGGCACACGTGTGGGATTGGTGATTAAACATTTATAATTACGCAGTGAAACCAAACAGTGTTTCATATTGGACCGTTTGTGAAATAGTACCTAAGGCACACGGGCCATCATATGAACTATGTGCGATATATGACCCATCACACACTAGTATTCAATGGCAATCGTCTGTCATGCATGACACCATCACACACGTTTCCTGAAAAATTACCGTGTGCAATAATGTGCTATCACAAATGGTTCAGGAGCCCCTTCGCACACATACAAGGGCTGCAAATCATCTGCGATTTATTGTGTATCATCGATGGTTGCAGTATGAGTGACGCGTGCTTTCCATTCTGGATCGGAAACGTTTCCTGAACAATTTACGAGTGGGATTGCATTTTGTATTGGGCACAGTTTACTATAAGCTCTCGCGTGCTATCACAAACGATTCAGGAGCCCCTACGCACACGTAGAAGTGCTACAAATCATCTGTGATTTGTTGTGTATCACTGACGGTTCTGCTATGATTGGTGTGCGCTTTCTTTTCTGGATCGCACACACTCATTTAGTTGAACCGTGTGTGCATCAATGGCTAGGTTAAGCCAAAAATATTTCATTTGAATCGCCATGGAAAAAGCAAATTCACTACAATATGCAATTAAAAAAATAGTGTCCACAGGAAGAACATTGATCAGAATTTGCAACAATATGCAATTGAACAAATGGTAGCTAAATTCCAATGATTTGTCGACATATGCAGTACATAATTAATCGTAGTGTATGAAATACGAAGACCTCATCACATGGAAAACAATGCATCCATGCGTATATGTTTAGCGACCAACTCTTACTCATTGTTTCAGGAGAAGCCATGATAACATGTTCATTATCAGGAGTGGGCTTGATGTAGTGATTGAGGAAGAAGTTTCTGATAAATGTCCTAACCAACAACAATTCACCAGCGGGGAGCTGTTCAGGGATCATCGGTTCAAAGATGAGCTGCATGGTTTTTAAGATCGGAATGTGCCATATGAGTGGAGTAGAAGATATTAATTAAGATAGACTTACTGGTACTAATTCGCGAGCATCTTCACAACAATCGGCAGATTTGTAGATGGAGATCATGTGTCTGCAAACATAGTATCCACAAATGTTGGTCCCTGCCTGTTGCTGAGGACACAGAATTTTTTTTGTACATAATTAGTCATGTATTTGCCCTATTAGGAACAACCTAACCGATGTAAGATGCAATTTTTTTGTATATAAATAGAAAGAGGTTTATTTAGAAACTTGAACATTTGACTATCCTCAGAAAAGGTATTTGCAAACTATTGGATGCATTTTCCGAAAATAATGGATTTCGGTGTCTTACCGGAGAAACGATCGCGTGCTGCAGAGGTAGTTCCCTCTTGAAATTGTTCCCTGTTTAGTTTTGCACAATGCCAATGATGAACCACAAGTATAGGGGATCTATCATAGTCCTTTCGATAAGTAAGAGTGTCGAACCCAATGAGGAGTAGAAGGAAATGACAAGCGGTTTTCAGTAAGGTATTCTCTGCAAGCACTAAAATTATCGGTAACAGATAGTTTTGTGATAAGGTAATTTATAACGGGTAACAAGTAAAAAAAAGTAAACAAGGTGCGGCAAGATGGCCCAATCCTTTTTGTAGCAAAGGACAAGCCTGGACAAACTCTTATATAAAGGAAAATGCTTCTGAGGACACATGGGAATTATCGTCAAGCTAGTTTTCATCACGCTCATATGATTCGCGTTCGGTACTTTGATAATTTGATATGTGGGTGGACCGGTGCTTTGGTACTGCCCTTCCTTGGACAAGCATCCCACTTAGGATTAACCCCTCTTGCAAGCATCCGCAACTACAAAAGAAGTATTAAGGTAAACCTAACCATAGCATGAAACATATGGATCCAAATCAGCCCCTTACGAAGCAACGCATAAACTAGGGTTTAAGCTTCTGTCACTCTAGCAACCCATCATCTACTTATTACTTCCCAATGCCTTCCCCTAGGCCCAAATAATGGTGAAGTGTCATGTAGTCGACGTTCACATAACACCACTAGAGGAAAGACAACATACATCTCATCAAAATATCGAACGAATACCAAATTCACATGACTACTTATAGCAAGACTTCTCCCATGTCCTCAGGAACAAATGTAACTACTCACAAATCATATTCATGTTCATAATCAGAGGGGTATTAATATGCATAAAGGATCTGAACATATGATCTTCCACCAAATAAACCAACTAGCATCAACTACAAGGAGTAATCAACACTACTAGCAACCCACAGGTACCAATCTAAGGTTTTGGGACAAAGATTGGATACAAGAGATGAACTAGGGTTTGAGAGGAGATGGTGCTGATGAAGATGTTGATGGAGATTGACCCCCTCCTGATGAGAGGATCGATGGTGATGACGATGGTGATGATTTCCTCCTCCCAGAGGGATGTTTCCCCGGCAGAACAGCTCCGCCGGAGCCCTAGATTGGTTTCGCCAGGTTCCGCCTTGAGACGGCGGCGCTTCATCCCGAAAGCTTCCTTCTAATTTTTTCGAGGGCTAAAGACTTCATATAGCAAAAGATGGGCACTGGAGGCCTGCCAGGGGGCCCACGAGGCAGGGGGTGCGCCCAGGGGGTAGGGCGCGCCCCCACCCTCGTGGACAGGGTGTGGCCCCCCTCTGGTGCTTTCTTTGCCCAATATTTTTAATATATTCCAAAACTGACTTCTGTGGAGTTTCAGGACTTTTGGAGTTGTGCAGAATAGGTCTCTAATATTTGCTTTCCAGCCCAGAATTCCAGCTGCTGGCATTCTCGCTCTTCGGGTAAACCTTGTAAAATAAGAGAGAATAGGCATAAGTATTGTGACATAATGTGTAGTAATAGCCCATAATGCAATAAATATCGATATAAAAGCATGATGCAAAATGGACGTATCAACTCCCCCAAGCTTAGACCTCGCTTGTCCTCAAGCGGAAACCGATATCGAAAAATATGTCCACATGTTTAGAGATAAAGGTGTCGATAAAATAAAATACAGACATGAGGGCATCATGATCATTCTTATAACAGCAACATATATATATATATATATATATAGTCATATGATTTCTTTTGCTAAAGTAACAATCTATTCACAATGTCAAGTATGAATCAGAAACTTCATTGAAAACTAACAAACTATGATCTCGGTCATTGAATCAATTGCAATTTATCATAACATCAGAAAGAGTCAATATAAGAGCTTTTCAGCAAGTCCACATACTCAACTATCATTTAGTCTTTCACAATTGCTAACACTCATGCAATACTTATGGGTATGGAGTTTTAATCGGACACAGAGAAAGATAGGGGCTTATAGTGTTGCCTCCCAACCTTTTACCTCAAGGGTAATGTCAACAATAATAGTTCATGATAACTTACATCCAATTGGATATATATATATATATATATATATATATATATATATATCAGGATCTTTCCAACACAATGTGCTTGCCAAAGGATGAAGTGTAAAAAGGAAAGGTGAAGATCACCGCGACTCCGGCATAAGACATAAAACAAAAATAAAAGATAGGCCCTTCGTAGAGGGAAGCAGAGGTTTTCATGTTCTTTTATGGTTGGATGCAAGAAATCTTATTGCAAAAGAACGTCACTTTATATTGCCACTTGTGATAGGGACCTTTATTATGCAGTCCGTCGCTTTCATTTCTTCCATATCACAAGATCGTATAAAGCTTATTTTCTCCACACTAATAGATCATACATATTTAGAGAGCAATTTTTATTGCATGCAACAATGAAAACTTACTTTGAAGGATCTTACTCAATCCATAGGTAGATATGGTGGACTCTCATGGCAAAACCGGGTTTAAGGATATTCGGAAGCACAAGTAGTATCTCTACTTGGTGCAGAGAATTTGGCTAGCATGAGGGGGAAAGGCAAGCCCAACATGTTGGATGATCCATGACAATATACTTTATTTCGGATATAAGAAAATGTAACCCATTACGTTGTCTTCCTTGTCCAACATCGACTTTTTATCATGTCATATTTTAATGAGTGCTCACAATCATAAAAGATGTCCAACAGAGTATATTTATTTGTGAAAACCTATCTTTCTTTATTACTTCCTATTAATTGCAATGATGACCAAAACTATGTTTGTCAACTCTCAACAACTTTTATTCATCATACTCTTTTATATGTGAAGTCATTACTCTCCGTAAGATCAATATGATCTCTTTAATTCTTTTTATTCTTTCTTTTATTCCCTCGAGATCATAGCAAGATAACCAAGCCCTCGACTCAAAACTATATATATAGCTCACGGACTCGATTACATAGAAGGATCATAAAGCAAAACTCAAATTAAATCATACTAAAACTTTATTCTACTAGATCAAGATATTATCAAAAAGGATCGAACTAAGAAAAACGGTAAAGATAGAAGTGTGATGGTGATACGATACCGGGGCACCTCCCCCAAGCTTGGCAGTTGCCAAGGGGAGTGCCCATACCCATGTATTTATGTCTCTTTCCTCGGAGGTGGTCATGTGATATTCTTGGCGATGATGCCCCTCAGGATATGATTCTCTTCCTCGAGCTTATTGACTTGCTGCTTGAGGTCAATTATTTCCTTACGGAGCTTACCCGTGACGGCTAAAGCTCCTTTCACCCATGGATGTTGCATAGCTGCGGGAGAACAAGTAACACTCTTTTTCATATTTTCATAAGAAAGAAATCTAACATTGGAAGGGATGACCGAGTTTGGAATAGCTGAGCTCTGTAGTTCCCCCATCGTGAATCCGGCTCGGAAACGAGAAGTAACTTCTTGATCCTCCTCCATGGCATATATCCTTTTCAAGTCGGCCTCCATGTCTTCCTCGGTTGATGGCCCAACGTGGTCAGCATCACTGTTTGCTCCTGGTCCCGGTGACAGATGAGACACCCGACTCTCCCCGACTGACTCTTGAGAAGACATCTTGCTCTAATCTGCGGTAGAAACAACTCAAAACAAAAACAGAGGATTGTGTCGTGGTACGGTGGTCAAAACCTTTGAGAGAATATATAATGAATTTTTTACCGACCAAAAGAAGTATAGTGCAAGAAAACGGAGTCCGGAGAGCACACGAGGTGCCCACGAGGCAGGGGCGCGCCCAGGGGGGTAGGGCGCGCCCTCCACCCTCGTGGATGCCTCGTGTCTTCTTCGGACTACTTCTTATTTTCCTATTTTCTTAAATATTCCAAAACGGAGAAAAATTGCTATTAGAACTGTTTTGGAGTCGGTTTACTTACCGTACCACATACCTATTCCTTTTCGGAGTCTAAAACATTCTGGAAAGTGTCCCTTATATATTCCTCCGGGGTTACGGTCTCAATAACATTAGTTTCAACATTTATGGGATTACCTGAGATATAATGCTTGATTCTTTGACCGTTCACCACCTTTGGATTTGTGCCTTCGAAGTTGTTGATTTTTATGGCGCCGGAACGATAGACCTCCTCGATAACGTAACGGCCTTCTCATTTAGACAGAAGTTTTCCTGCAAAAAAAATCTTAAACGAGAGTTGTATAGCAAAACATAGTCACCTACATTAAACTCACGCTTTTGTATCCTTTTGTCATGCCGTCTTTTAACTTTTTCTTTAAACAGTTTGGCATTCTCATGGACTTGGGTTCTCCGTTCCTCAAGTGAGCTAATGTCAAATAGTCTCTTCTCACCGACAAGTTTGAAATCATAATTGAGCTCTTTAATGGCCCAATATGCCTTATGTTCTAGTTCGAGAGGTAAGTGACATGCTTTTCCATAAACCATTTTATATGGAGACATACCCATAGGATTTTTATATGCAGTTCTATAGGCCCATAATGCATCATCAAGTTTTTTGGACCAATTCTTTCTAGATTTATTAACAGTCTTTTGCAAAATTAATTTAATCTCTCTATTACTCAGTTCTACTTGACCAGTAGACTGTGGGTGGTATGGAGATGCAATTCTATGATTAACATCATACTTAGCAAGCATTTTTCGAAAAGCACCATGAATAAAATGTGAACCACCATCAGTCATTAAATATCTAGGGACTCCAAACCTCGGAAAAATAACTTCTTTAAGCATCTTAATAGAGGTGTTATGATCAGCACTACTAGTTGGAATAGCTTCTACCCACTTAGTAACGTAATCAACAGGAACTAAAATATGTGTATACCCATTAGAGGAAGGAAACGGTCCCATATAATCAAAGCCCCAAACATCAAATGGTTCAATAACAAGTGAATAGTTCATAGGCATTTGTTGACGTTTACTAATATTACCAATTCTTTGACATTCATCACAAGACAAGACAAACTTACTGGCATCTTTGAAAAGAATAGGCCAATAAAAACCGGATTGCAATACCTTATGTGCAGTTCTATCTCCAGCGTGGTGTCCTCCATAAGCCTTGGAGTGACACTTGCGTAGGATCTGTTGTTGTTCATGCTCAGGTACACAACGTCTAATAACACCATCTACTCCTTCTTTATAAAGGTGTGGGTCATCCGAGAAGTAATGTCTTAAATCATAGAAAAACTTTTTCTTTTGCTGGTATGTGAAACTAGGTGGTATAAATTTAGCAACAATGTAATTAGCATAATCAGCATACCATGGAGCAGTATGAGAAGCATTTATGACAGCTAATTGTTCATCAGGAAAGCTATCATCAATAGGTAGTGGGTCATCAAGAACATGTGCTAACCTAGACACGTTGTCTGCAACGGGGTTCTCAGCTCCCTTTCTATCAATAATATGCAAATCAAATTCTTGTAGTAGGAGAACCCATCTAATAAGTCTAGGTTTAGCATCTATCTTTTCCATAAGATATTTAATAGCAGCATGATTGGTGTGAACAGTTACTTTAGAATCAACAATGTAAGGTCTGAACTTATCACAAGCAAATACAACTGCTAAAAATTCCTTTTCAGTAGTAGCATAGTTTCTTTGGGCACTGTCTAGAGTTTTACTAGCATATTGGATAACATTTAATTTCTTATCAACTCTTTGTCCTAGAACAACAACTACAGCATAATCACTAGCATCACACATAATTTCAAAGGGTAAATTCCAATATGGTGGTTGAACAATAGGTGCAGAAATCAAGGCTTTCTTAAGTATTTCAAATGCTTCTACAAAATCATCATCAAAGACAAAAGGAACATCTTTTTGTAATTGATTAGTCAGAGGCCTAGAAATTTTTGAGAAGTCTTTAGTGAACCTCCTATAAAAACCGGCATGACCAAGGAAACTTCTTATACCTTTAATGTCCTTAGGACACGACATCTTTTCAATAGCATCAACTTTAGTTTTATCAACTTCAATACCTCTTTCAAAAAATTGATGCCCCAAGACAATACCTTCATTAACCATAAAGTGGCACTTCTCCAAATTCAAGACAAGATTAGTTTCTTCACATCTCTGCAAAACTCGATCAAGGTTGCTTAAGCAATCATCAAAAGAAGTTCCATATACTGAGAAATCATCCATGAAAACCTCAACAATCTTTTCACAAAAGTCCGAGAATATAGCAGTCATACATCTTTGAAAGGTAGCAGGTGCATTGCATAAACCAAAAGGCATACGTCTATAAGCAAAGGTACCGAAAGGGCAAGTAAAAGTGGTCTTTTCTTGATCCTCTTTTGACACAGGTATTTGAGAGAAACCAGAATAACCGTCTAGAAAGCAAAAATGTGTATGTTTGGATAATCTTTCTAGCATTTGGTCAATAAAAGGTAAAGGGTAATGATCTTTTTTAGTAGCTTTATGTAGTTTGCGGAAATTAATTACCATTCTATAACATGTAACAATTCTTTGTGGGATCAATTCATCTTTATCATTAGGGACTATAGTAATACCTCCCTTCTTAGGAACACAATGGACAGGGCTTATCCACTGACTATCAGCAACGGGATAAATTATACCTGCCTCCAGAAGCTTTAGTATTTCATTTCTTACCACTTCTTTCATCTTAGGATTTAACCGTCGTTGGTGATCAACAACCAGTTTAGCGTCTTTCTCCAATTTTATTTTGTGCTGGCATAGAGTGGGACTAATGCCCTTAAGATCATCAAGAGTATATCCAATAGCAGCACGGTGCTTCTTCAAAGTTTTCAATAATTTCTCTTCTTCTTGCTCTGAAAGGTTAGCACTAATAATGACAGGATATATCTTCTTTTCATCAAGATAAGCATATTTAAGAGTATCTGGTAATGGTTTAAGCTCAAACACGGGATCACCCTTGGGTGGAGGAGGATCCCCTAGAATTTCAAAAGGCAAATTGTGTTTCAAAATAGGTCCCTGCTTGAAGAATACTTCATCTATTTCCCTTCTTTCAATCATAAACATATCATTTTCATGGTCAAACAAATATTGTTCTAAATGATCATTAGGAGGCACGGCAATAGAAGCAAGACCAATAATTTCATCTTTACTAGGCAATTCTTTATCATGGGGTTGTCTACAAAATTTAGCGAAATTAAAATCATGAGACATATCCCCTAAACTAACAGAAACAATATCCTTTTTGAAGTCTATCTTAGCATTAACAGTTGTAACACCCTGAGAATCATGCTAAAGTAACCCCCTGTGATTAAGCTAATCATGTTGCTAAACAGGGCTTGATCACATTTGAACCACACCCTTGTCAAACTCCTAGTTCAAACTTCAAACATAATTAAAGTGGAAAATAAAAGTTTTCAAAAATTCAAACAGAAATGTTCAGTGGGTGCCAAATATTACACTGGTAATTATGGTGGAGAAAACACATTTTTATATAATATCTAAATACTTTTAAATGAAATAAACAGAAAAGGAAATAAACAAATAAAAGAAAAGGCAAAACAAAACAGAAAACAGAACAAAAAAAGAACAAAAGCCCCCCCCCCACTGGACCTGGCCCAACTGGGCCACCCCAGGCCCAGCCGGCCGGCCCAAACCCCCCTCACCTTATCCCCTGCCCCCCCCACCGACAGCCTCACCACTCGCTCCCCCCCGAAATATCTCACCTCCCTCCCCCCCGATCTGGATCGAGGAGGAGGCCGTCGCCGTCGCGCTCGACCCCGCGCCCTCGCCTCGCCGGAGCACTGCCTCGCCGGCCTGCCTCCTCCTCCTCGCCGGCCTGCGCCTCGACACCGCATCGCCGTCGCCCCCGTCTCCCCCTCGACCCCCACTGCCGTGACCCTGCATCCCTCGGTGAGGCCACCGGCCTCCGTCGCCCGCCCCTCTCCTCTCGGTCACCGCCGCCCCGCTCGCGCTCCGGCGCGCCCAGACGCGCCCCGCCGCGCCTGGCCACGCACGCGCGCCCGCACGGCCTTCGCCCGCGCGCGCCACGACCGCGCGCCCGCGTCGGCCACGCCCCGCCTGCCCCCCCTCGTCCTCGCGCCCTCGCCGTCGCGGGCAGGCCCGTGGCCTCGCCCCGCGCCCCCCCCTCGCAGCTTCTTCCCCACGCCCGACCGCACCGACGCGCGCCCGCGCGAGCCGCGCCGCCGTTGCCTCCCACCGGCGTTGGCCTCTGGCTTCGCCCCGCACCTCGCCCCCGTACGCGCCCGTGGCCGCGCGTGGCCGCCTCTGCCCGTCCCCTGCTGCGGCGCTGCTCCGGCCGGCGAGCCTCGCCCGCGCGCGCCCCGACGGCCTTCGTCCGCCGCGCCCCCTCGCCGTCCCGTTCGGGCGGACGCCCGACGCCGTTACGCCGTTGCGCCCGTAGCCGCAGTGCCCTCTGGGCCACTGCCAGTGGGCCTCGCCCCTCTGGGCCACCGCCAGGTGGGCCTAGCCCCACCTGAGCTACTGGCCACTGGGCCCGACCCCCTGGCCCAATGACAAACGGGCCCCCAGCGCCAGAACGTTTACTAATAAAAATAAATAAATAAATTAAAATATAAATAAATAAATAATAGTAATAATAATAATAATGATAATAATAAAACAAAAAACTAATTAATAAATAATTAAATAAATAAAATATTAATAATAAGAAAATAATACTAAATTAATTAATAAAAATTAATAAATAAATAAATAAAGAAATAAAAATAATTTTAATTAATTAATTAATTAAATAAATAAATTAATTAAGTTAATTAATCCTGTTTAATTTAATTAAATAATAATTAATTAGTTAAACCCTAATTAACCTAAATAGTGAATGACAGGTGGGTCCCACTGGACCCACATGTCAGTTTGACTTAGTCAACCCCTGTTGACTGCTGATGTCAGCATGACATCATGCTGATGTCATTAATCCAAATTTCGAATTAAATTAAATAATTAATTAAATTCCAGAAATTAATAAAACCTTTAGAAAATCATATCTTTTAATCCGTAACTCGGATTAAAATGTTTTCTATATGAAAGTTGCTCAGAACGACGAGACGAATCCGAATACGCAGTCCGTTCGTCCACCACACCTCCCTAACCTATCGAACTAGCAACTTTCCCCCTCCGGTCCGTCTGTCCGAAAACGCGAAACATCGGGAATACTTTCCCGGATGTTCCCCCCCTTCACCGGTACCACCTACTGTCGCGTTAGGACACCCCTAGCACCGCTCATTGTCATGTCACGCATCGTCATGCTTATGTTTGCATTGTATTTACTGTTTCTTCCCCCTCTTCTCTCCGGTAGACTACGAGACCGACACTGCTGCTGCCCAGTTCGACTACGGAGTCGACGACCCCTCCTACTTGCCAGAGCAACCAGGCAAGCCCCCCCTTGATCACCAGATATCGCCTACTCTCCTCTATACTGCTTGCATTAGAGTAGTGTAGCATGTTACTGCTTTTCGATATCCTATTCTGATGCATAGCCTATCCTTGCTACTACTGTTGATACCTTTACCTGCAATCCTACATGCTTAGTATAGGATGCTAGATTTCCATCAGTGGCCCTACATTCTTGTCCGTCTGCTGTGCTACACTATCGGGCCGTGATCACCTGGGCGGTGATCGCGGGTATATACTTATATACTATATACATGACACATGTGATGACTAAAGTCGGGTCGGCTCGTAGGAGTACCCGCAAGTGGATCTTTGTGGCGGAGCGACAGGGCAGGTTGAGACCGCCTAGGTAAGAGGTGGGCCTGGCCCTGGTCGGCGTTCGCGGATACTTAACACGCTTAACGAGATCTTGGTATTTGATCTGAGTCTGGCCATTTGGTCTATACGCACTAGCCATCTACGCGGGAGTAGTTATGGGTATCCCGGCGTCGTGGTATCAGCCGAAGCCCTCGTGACGTCAGCGACTGAGTGGCGCGCGCCGTGTTGGACCGCTTTGACGTAACCGCCGTGATCGTGTGGGTTGCTAGGTCTGCTCGCGGCCGCGTTCGCAACGTGCAGGTGTGCATAGGGCGATGGGCCCAGACCCCTGCGCGCTTAGGATTAGACCGGCGTGCTGACCGCTCTGTTGTGCTTAGGTGGGGCTGCGACGCGTTGATCTTACGAGGCCGGGCATGACCCAGAAAAGTGTGTCCGGCCAATTGGGATCGAGCGTGTTGGGTTATGTGGTGCACCCCTGCAGGGAAGTTTATCTATTCGAATAGCCGTGTCCCTCGGTAAAAGGACGACCCGGAGTTGTACCTTGAGCTTATGACAACTAGAACTGGATACTGAATAAAATACACCCTTCCAAGTGCCAGATACAACCCGGTGATCGCTCTCTAACAGGGCGACGAGGAGGGGATCGCCGGGTAGGATTATGCTATGCGATGCTACTTGGAGGACTTCAATCTACTCTCTTCTACATGCTGCAAGATGGAGATGTCCAGAAGCTTAGTCTTCGACAGGACTAGCTATCCCCCTCTTATTCCGGCATTCTGCAGTTCAGTCCACTGATATGCCTCTTTACACATATACCCATGCATATGTAGTGTAGCTCCTTGCTTGCGAGTACTTTGGATGAGTACTCACGGTTGCTTTTCTCCCTCTTTTCCCCTTTCTATATCGGATTGTCGCAATCAGATGTTGGAGTTCAGGAGCCAGACGCCACCGTCGACGACGACACCTACGACACTGGAGGTGCCTACTACTACGTGCAGGCCGCTGACGACGACCAGGAGTAGTTAGGAGGTCCCAGGCAGGAGGCCTTGCCTTTTCGATCGTTGCTACTTTTGTGCTAGCCTTCTTAAGGCAAACTTGTTTAACTTATGTCTGTACTCAGATATTGTTGCTTCCGCTGACTCGTCTATGATCGAGCACTTGTATTCGAGCCCTCGAGGCCCCTGGCTTGTATTATAATGCTTGTATGACTTATTTATGTTTTAGAGTTGTGTTGTGATATCTTCCCGTGAGTCCCTGATCATGGTCGTACACATTTGCGTGCATGATTAGTGTACGGTCAAATCGGGGGCGTCACAAGTTGGTATCAGAGCCGACTGCCTGTAGGAACCCCCCTTCCACACTCCTTGGCCGAAGTCGAGTCTAGTCATTGCAAAACTTTTACTAACATGGCTGTGCGGCTTACGGGCCCACGTCGCCATTGGGTGGTACTAGGATCTTTTACTCCTCGACCTTTACTCTGGGACTCTGAACTCTCTTCTACTCGGGTTAAACGAATTTACTAACTCTAACACTAGGATCCCGTGACCGCGTTCACCCCTAAGATGGATAAGCCATAGTTGTTTCTTAGAATAGTATTTTGAACAATTCACACACTGTCATTTGACTCCTTTGAAACGTCTTTGCTTTCAGATGGAACCCTCGAGGCAGGTCGTGCGCCACACGACGGCCATTGGTGCCTCGGGATCACCTGCGGTGCTAGCTGAGATGATGACCTATCTGGGTTATCGCTGGCACCCTGAATTCACAGTCTACGAGGAGTACCAGGACTTTAACCAGGAGCAGTACCGTGCCATCGTCCACCTCTACTCTCGGGAGTACGACTCCACTACTGTGCTGCACACCGCACATGGTGTTGGTGTGACCATCGATATGGCTGTCCACGATGCTGCCTATGCTGCTCTGACACGTCTTCGTGGAGAGTATCGGGAGTTGGACACCTCCCCTTTCAGGCACATTGCTATCGCCTCTGATGTTGGTGCGGAGGGATACTATACTGCTGCCTACTCCACTGTCACCCGAGAGCCCTTCTACCATCAGCACCTGGTTCTGCATGCTGATGGGCTGGATCGAGCTAACCGAGCTCTTCGCCATGAGATGTACACCACCCGTCAGCACCTTTACCGTGCTCTGACGCTGCTGCACCCCTTTGTCCGGTCTGGACAGGTACCGCGTACTGCGATCTACCCAGCCAGGACCGTGATGCCCCACGGTGTTGGTTGGCCAGAGGTGGGAGGCTACTCTCCCGCACTTGGACCTTTTCTGCCACCTGAGCATCGGGCTCTACACCTGAGTATCCGCGGCCCCCAGTCTGCTGACGTGGAGGCTATCCGTTGCCTCACTACCAGCTGTCGGGCTACGATTACCTCCACAGTACCTCTTGGGACTGATGTAGGCTTGATGGTAGTATTAGTTTGCAGTCGTCGCGAGCCTGTGTGCCGCCTATGATGTTTTAGTCCATGTACTGAACTCTATGTACTGAACTCTATGCATGACCCCTTTTGTAAGTTATGCCGACTACTATGTAGTAGCTATCGTGCTCCTTTCAATTATGCATGTTTCATCATGAATGATTCTTGTCATTGCAAATTTTCTCAATGCTGAACTACCCCTGTTATATATTAGCAGGATGGTTAGACCAGGTGGTCGTGGTCGTGGTGGCGATGCCCCACCACCACCTGAGTACATGGCTGGTATGATCCAACAGTTCGAACTGAACCGCCAATTCATGGAAAATATGATGGCTCAGTTTCCTCGCCCCAATATGAACCAGCAGCCAGCCCAAGTGACTCTTCAAGATTTCATACGCCTCAACCCAACCATCTACCGCAGCTCAACTCAGCCTCTGGATGCTGATGACTGGCTCCGTGACATCACCTATGAGATGGAGTCTGCTGATGTAGCCCCTGCCAGCTATGTCAATTTTGCTTCCTTCTTCTTGAAGGGACCCGCAGCTCAATGGTGGGACAGCCACAGGCGTACTCTGCCAGCTGGAACAATCATCACCTGGCCAGACTTCCAAGCTGCTTTCCGTGCCCGCTTCATTCCTCAGGGAGTCATGGACCGGAAGAAGCGTGAGTTCCGCAACCTCACCCAAGGCAACAAAACTGTCGAAGCTTATCAGCGGGAGTTTCTGGACTTGTCCCGCTATGCTGAAGAAGACATTGCAACTGATGCACGCAGACAGGAGAAGTTCCGTGATGGCCTTCAAGCTGACATCAAGCTCGCACTTCTAGTGCATGACTTTGCTGATTTCGCCACCTTGGTGAATAAGGCCATCAATGTCGAGACTGGTCTGCAGGAATACCAGAGCTCTCAGAGGCGCAACCGTGACACGGGCTCATCTTCGGGCTCGCCCTCACAGAAGCGTAAGATATGGATCCCAAACAGCATGTATCGTCCAAATGCACCTGCTCCCAGGAAATCTTATGCTGCACCGCGTCTGCCTCCTCCACCATCTAAGCAGTCAAAGCTACCAGCTCCCCCACCTGGGGCTCCTGTTCCCACTCCCGATAATGGTCTGTGCTTCAAGTGTGGTCAACCGGGTCACTTTGCCAGGAACTGCTATCAGAACCAGAATCAACTGGCCCTTCCAGCAGCTGGCCGTGGTAACAACCAGCCCCGCAACAACAATGCTAAGTCTCATGGTCGTGCTCATGCCAACCACGTTGATCTCAGCGAAGCTCAAGACCAGCCTGCTACTGTGATGGGTACACTCCTCGTAAATTCAGTACCAGCATCCGTTTTATTTGATACAGGAGCATCCCATTCATTCATATCAGCAGAATTTGCATTCCTGCATGGCATTAATCACGAAGAGATAAACACTCCGCTAGTGGTACACACCCCTGCGGGCCAATGTCAAACCTCTATGGTTAGTCGCGATGTTACTGTTGAAATTGAAGGACTGGAATTTCTTGTCTCTCCCATCGTACTGAAGTCCTGTAGCATTGATCTCATTCTGGGAATGAATTGGTTAAAAGCGCATACTGCTTCAATCGTTTGCACCACTAAGACCGTCCATCTGCTACACCCTTCAGATGAGATAGTTACTTACCAAGCCCATCTGGTGCAAAATGCCGAGGCAAGGCTCTATGCATTGAATGCATTGAACGCTGCACCACTCGAGGGCATTGAAAACATTCCCGTCGTGCGTGAATTCCTCGACGTCTTCCCTGAAGAACTTCCGGGGATTCCCCCTGCTAGAGCTGTCGAATTCATCATCGACTTGAAACCAGGCACCACTCCTATAGCCAAGCGACCCTACAAAATGCCGCCGCATGAACTCCTTGAGCTTAAGGAGGAAATCGACAAGTCTCTTCGCAAAGGATTCATTCGCCCAAGTTGCTCTCCTTGGGGAGCACCTTCTCTCTTTGTCAAGAAGAAGGACGGGACAAACCGGTTAGTTCAAGACTACCGTCCTATAAACCAAGCTACCATTCAGAATAAATACCCTCTTCCTCGGATCAATGATCTGTATGATCAACTGGCGGGTTCGTCAGTGTTCTCTAAGCTCGACTTGAGGTTGGGCTACCACCAGATCCGTGTTCGCGAAGAGGATATCCCAAAGACCGCCTTCGTGACTCGCTATGGTTCATACGAGTACACCGTCATGTCTTTCGGTTTAACCAATGCTCCAGCCACCTTCTCTCGTCTGATGAACTACATATTCATGGATTACCTCGACAAGTTCGTCGTGGTTTATCTGGATGATATCCTGATATTTTCCAAGAACGAAGAAGAACATGCTGAACATCTTCGACTTGTGCTGGAAAAACTACGAGAACATCAACTATATGCCAAGTTCTCTAAATGTGAATTCTGGCTACCGGAAGTAACCTATCTGGGGCATGTCATCTCTAAGGATGGTATTGCCGTCAACCCCGAGCGAGTTCAGGCTATTCTTGATTGGACTCCTCCCAAGAACGTTAAGCAAGTCAGAAGTTTTCTCGGTCTCGCCAGCTATTGCCGTCGATTTGTCGAGAACTTCTCTAAGATCGCCAGGCCTCTGACTAACCTGTTGCATAAGGGTGTCAAGTTCCAATGGACAGACAAATGTCAGGAAAGTTTCCAGGCACTCAAAGACAAGTTGACTTCTGCCCCAGTTCTAGCTCCACCTGATACTAAGAAGGACTTCGTCATTTACTGCGACGCTTCCCGTCAAGGATTAGGCTGTGTCCTAATGCAAGACCGCAAAGTGATTGCTTATGCCTCTCGACAATTGCGCCCTCACGAAGAGAACTACCCAGTTCACGACCTCGAACTTGCTGCTGTCATTCATGCGCTGAAGCAGTGGCGACATTACCTTCTCGGTAATCGTTGCGAGATCTTCACTGACCACCAAAGTCTGAAGTATCTGTTTACTCAGCCAGATCTGAACCTCCGTCAGCAGAGATGGATGGAGCTTGTTGCAGACTTTGACTTGGGTATTTCCTATACGCCAGGCAAGGCTAATGTAATGGCTGATGCCTTGAGCCGCAAGTCTTACTGCAACCACCTCCAGGTTCATAAAGTTCAGCCCTCGCTTGTTGAAGAATTCAGGAAGCTGAACCTCCATATTGTTCCTCCGGGTGCACTCGCTCCCCCTCCTAAGGAATTTGGCAAGGTGAACCTCCACGTTGTTACCCAGGGTTCCCTCAATACCCTAGTTGCTAAACCAGATCTCGAGGACAGCATCAAAAGGCTACAGAAGTATGACTCTGAAGCCTACAAGATTAAGCGCTACCTCGCAGAAGGAAAGCCCTCATTCTTCACCATTTCTGAAGATGGCACCCTATACTTCAAGGGCCGCCTAGTGGTGCCATGTGCAGAGAAAAACCTGGATATGACACAGGAAGTTATGAAAGAAGCTCATGATACGCCTCTAGTATCCATCCTGGTAGTACAAAGATGTACCAAGACATCCGTCAGAGATTCTGGTGGACTAATATGAAGCAAGACATTGCTCGTTATGTTGCTGAGTGTGACGTTTGCCGTCGTATCAAAGCAGAACATCAAAGGCCTGCTGGAACTCTGCAACCTATCTCTATTCCTGAATGGAAATGGGACCATGTTGAGATGGACTTCGTCACTGGATTTCCCAAATCGCAGAAAGGTAATGATGCTATTCTTGTCGTCATTGACCGGCTTTCCAAAGTTGCACATTTTCTGGCGGTCAAAGAAACGATCACTGCTAGCCAGTTGGCAACGCTCTATATGTCCAGGATTGTTTCACTCCACGGTATTCCATTGGTTATCAGCTCAGACCGTGGCAGCTTATTCACTTCAAGATTCTGGGCAAGTTTCCAAGAAGCAATGGGAACTCATCTGTCATTCAGTACTGCGTTTCATCCTCAATCGCAAGGACAAGTTGAACGCGTCAATCAAGTTCTCGAAGACATGCTTCGAGCTTGCGTTATTTCCTTCGGCAAGAAATGGGAGGAATCTCTCCCGTATGCTGAGTTCTCTTATAATAATAGCTATCAAGCTAGTCTGAAGATGGCCCCCTTCGAAGTGTTATATGGACGAAAGTGCCGAACCCCTCTGAACTGGTCAGAAACTGGGGAACGTCCACTCTTCGGTCCGGATATTATCCAAGATGCCGAAGAACAAGTCCGCATTATTCGCGAGAATCTCAAGACTGCTCAGTCACGTCAGAAGAGTCAGTATGACCGTCATCATAAAGACATGGTCTATCAACCTGGCGAAAAGGCTTATCTTCGAGTCACACCTATGAAGGGTGCTCACCGCTTCGGGATCAAGGGCAAACTAGCTCCTCGCTATATTGGCCCATTCACTATTCTCGAAAGGCGTGGAAAAGTGGCATACCAACTGGAGCTACCGCCGAACCTTTCTCAGGTTCACGATGTGTTCCATGTGTCACAGCTCCGCCGTTGCTTCAAGGATCCAATCCGAGCTGTGGATCACGAAGTGCTCGAATTGCAGCAAGACCTCTCCTATAAGGAGCATCCGGTCCGCATTCTCGACCAAGCTGAACGCCGCACACGTCAGAAGGCGATCAAGTTTCTCAAAGTCCAGTGGTCGCACCATTCTGAAGATGAGGCCACTTGGGAACGAGAGGATCGTCTGCGCGAAGAATACCCCGCACTGTTTCCTTCTACCTCCTAAATCTCGGGACGAGATTTCTTGTAGTGGAGGAGATTTGTAACACCCTGAGAATCATGCTATAGTAACCCCCTGTGATTAAGCTAATCATGTTGCTAAACAGGGCTTGATCACATTTGAACCACACCTTGTCAAACTCCTAGTTCAAACTTCAAACATAATTTAAAGTGGAAAATAAAAGTTTTCAAAAATTCAAACAGAAATGTTCAGTGGGTGCCAAATAATACACTGGTAATTATGGTGGAGAAATCACATTTTTATAAAATGCCTAAATGCTTTAAATGAAATAAAACAGAAAAGGAAATAAACAAATAAAAGAAAAGGCAAAACAAAACAGAAAACAGAACAAAAAAAAGAACAAAAGCCCCCCCCACTGGACCTGGCCCAACTGGGCCACCCCAGGCCCAGCCGGCCGGCCCAAACCCCCCTCACCTTATCCCCTGCCCCCCCACCGACAGCCTCACCACTCGCTCCCCCCCGAAATATCTCACCTCCCTCCCCCCGATCTGGATCGAGGAGGAGGCCGTCGCCGTCGCGCTCGACCCCGCGCCCTCGCCTCGCCGGAGCACTGCCTCGCCGGCCTGCCTCCTCCTCCTCGCCGGCCTGCGCCTCGACACCGCATCGCCGTCGCCCCCGTCTCCCCCTCGACCCCCACTGCCGTGACCCTGCATCCCTCGGTGAGGCCACCGGCCTCCGTCGCCCGCCCCTCTCCTCTCGGTCACCGCCGCCCCGCTCGCGCTCCGGCGCGCCCAGACGCGCCCCGCCGCGCCTGGCCACGCACGCGCGCCCGCACGGCCTTCGCCCGCGCGCGCCACGACCGCGCGCCCGCGTCGGCCACGCCCCGCCTGCCCCCCCTCGTCCTCGCGCCCTCGCCGTCGCGGGCAGGCCCGTGGCCTCGCCCCGCGCCCCCCCTCGCAGCTTCTTCCCCACGCCCGACCGCACCGACGCGCGCCCGCGCGAGCCGCGCCGCCGTTGCCTCCCACCGGCGTTGGCCTCTGGCTTCGCCCCGCACCTCGCCCCCGTACGCGCCCGTGGCCGCACGTGGCCGCCTCTGCCGCCCCTGCTGCGGCGCTGCTCCGGCCGGCGAGCCTCGCCCGCGCGCGCCCCGACGGCCTTCGTCCGCCGCGCCCCCTCGCCGTCCCGTTCGGGCGGACGCCCGACGCCGTTACGCCGTTGCGCCCGTAGCCGCAGTGCCCTCTGGGCCACTGCCAGTGGGCCTCGCCCTCTGGGCCACCGCCAGGTGGGCCTAGCCCCACCTGAGCTACTGGCCACTGGGCCCGACCCCCTGGCCCAATGACAAACGGGCCCCCAGCGCCAGAACGTTTACTAATAAAAATAAATAAATAAAATTAAAATATAAATAAATAAATAATAGTAATAATAATAATAATGATAATAATAAAACAAAAAAACTAATTAATAAATAATTAAACAAATAAAATATTAATAGTAAGAATAATAATACTAAATTAATTAATAAAAAATTAATAAATAAAGAAATAAAAATAATTTTAATTAATTAATTAATTAATTAATTAAATTAATTAAGTTAATTAATCCTGTTTAATTTAATTAAATAATAATTAATTAGTTAAACCCTAATTAATCTAAATAGTGAATGACAGGTGGGTCCCACTGGACCCACATGTCAGTTTGACTTAGTCAACCCCTGTTGACTGCTGATGTCAGCATGACATCATGCTGATGTCATTAATCCAAATTTCGAATTAAATTAAATAATTAATTAAATTCCAGAAATTAATAAAACCTTTAGAAAATCATATCTTTTAATCCGTAACTCGGATTAAAATGTTTTCTATATGAAAGTTGCTCAGAACGACGAGACGAATCCGAATACGCAGTCCGTTCGTCCACCACACCTCCCTAACCTATCGAACTAGCAACTTTCCCCCTCCGGTCCGTCTGTCCGAAAACGCAAAACATCGGGAATACTTCCCGGATGTTCCCCCCCTTCACCGGTACCACCTACTGTCGCGTTAGGACACCCCTAGCACCGCTCATTGTCATGTCACGCATCGTCATGCTTATGTTTGCATTGTATTTACTGTTTCTTCCCCCTCTTCTCTCCGGTAGACTACGAGACCGACACTGCTGCTGCCCAGTTCGACTACGGAGTCGACGACCCCTCCTACTTGCCAGAGCAACCAGGCAAGCCCCCCCCTTGATCACCAGATATCGCCTACTCTCCTCTATACTGCTTGCATTAGAGTAGTGTAGCATGTTACTGCTTTTCGATATCCTATTCTGATGCATAGCCTATCCTTGCTACTACTGTTGATACCTTTACCTGCAATCCTACATGCTTAGTATAGGATGCTAGATTTCCATCAGTGGCCCTACATTCTTGTCCGTCTGCTGTGCTACACTATCGGGCCGTGATCACCTGGGCGGTGATCGCGGGTATATACTTATATACTATATACATGACACATGTGATGACTAAAGTCGGGTCGGCTCGTAGGAGTACCCGCAAGTGGATCTTTGTGGCGGAGCGACAGGGCAGGTTGAGACCGCCTAGGTAAGAGGTGGGCCTGGCCCTGGTCGGCGTTCGCGGATACTTAACACGCTTAACGAGATCTTGGTATTTGATCTGAGTCTGGCCATTTGGTCTATACGCACTAGCCATCTACGCGGGAGTAGTTATGGGTATCCCGGCGTCGTGGTATCAGCCGAAGCCCTCGTGACGTCAGCGACTGAGTGGCGCGCGCCGTGTTGGACCGCTTTGACGTAACCGCCGTGATCGTGTGGGTTGCTAGGTCTGCTCGCGGCCGCGTTCGCAACGTGCAGGTGTGCATAGGGCGATGGGCCCAGACCCCTGCGCGCTTAGGATTAGACCGGCGTGCTGACCGCTCTGTTGTGCTTAGGTGGGGCTGCGACGCGTTGATCTTACGAGGCCGGGCATGACCCAGAAAAGTGTGTCCGGCCAATTGGGATCGAGCGTGTTGGGTTATGTGGTGCACCCCTGCAGGGAAGTTTATCTATTCGAATAGCCGTGTCCCTCGGTAAAAGGACGACCCGGAGTTGTACCTTGAGCTTATGACAACTAGAACTGGATACTGAATAAAATACACCCTTCCAAGTGCCAGATACAACCCGGTGATCGCTCTCTAACAGGGTGACGAGGAGGGGATCGCCGGGTAGGATTATGCTATGCGATGCTACTTGGAGGACTTCAATCTACTCTCTTCTACATGCTGCAAGATGGAGATGTCCAGAAGCTTAGTCTTCGACAGGACTAGCTATCCCCCTCTTATTCCGGCATTCTGCAGTTCAGTCCACTGATATGCCTCTTTACACATATACCCATGCATATGTAGTGTAGCTCCTTGCTTGCGAGTACTTTGGATGAGTACTCACGGTTGCTTTTCTCCCTCTTTTCCCCTTTCTATATCGGATTGTCGCAATCAGATGTTGGAGTTCAGGAGCCAGACGCCACCGTCGACGACGACACCTACGACACTGGAGGTGCCTACTACTACGTGCAGGCCGCTGACGACGACCAGGAGTAGTTAGGAGGTCCCAGGCAGGAGGCCTTGCCTTTTCGATCGTTGCTACTTTTGTGCTAGCCTTCTTAAGGCAAACTTGTTTAACTTATGTCTGTACTCAGATATTGTTGCTTCCGCTGACTCGTCTATGATCGAGCACTTGTACTCAAGCCCTCGAGGCCCCTGGCTTGTATTATAATGCTTGTATGACTTATTTATGTTTTAGAGTTGTGTTGTGATATCTTCCCGTGAGTCCCTGATCGTGGTCGTACACATTTGCGTGCATGATTAGTGTACGGTCAAATCGGGGGCGTCACAACAGTATTCAAGAAGGGTCTGCCAAATATAATGGGACAAAAGTTATCTTGTGGGGAATCAAGTACAAGAAAATCAGTAGGATATTTAGTTTTGCCACACAAGACTTCGACATCTCTAACAATCCCAACTGGTGAAATAGTATCTCTATTGGCAAGCTTAATTGTAACATCAATTCCTTTTAACTCAGCGGGTGCAATATCATGCATAATCTCTTCGTATAAAGAATGAGGTATTGCACTCGCACTCGCACCCATATCACATAAGCCATGATAGCAATGATCTCCTATTTTAACAGAAATAACAGGCATGCCTACAACAGGTCTATGTTTATTTTTAGTATCAGGTCTAGCAATTCTAGCAGCTTCATCACATAAGTAAATAACATCCCCATCAATATTATCGGCCAAGAAATCTTTAACCATAGCAATACTAGGTTCAACTTTAATTTGCTCAGGGGGTGTAGGTGTTCTAGTATTACTCTTACGAACCACAATTGAAGCTTTAGCATGATCCTTTATTCTAACAAGGAAAGGTGGTTTCTCAATATAAGCGGTAGGAACAATAGGATCAACATTGTAAGTGATAGTCTTTTCTTTAACTTTAATAGGTTCAACTACTTTTACTTCAATGGGAGGATGATATTTAAACCACTTATCCTTAGGGAGATCAACATGAGTAGCAAAGGATTCATAGAAAGAAGCTACTATCTCAGAGTCAAGTCCATATTTAGTGCTAAATTCACGGAAAACATCGGTATTCATAAAAGATTTAACACAATCAAACTTAGGTGTTATACCTGACTCCTTACCTTCGTTGAGTTCCCAATCTTCATAGTTGCGTTTAATTCTTTCCAATAAATCCCATCTGAATTCAATAGTCTTCATCATAAAATAACCAATACAAGAAGTATCGAGCATGGAGCGATTATTGAGAGAAAGTCGAGCATAAATTTTTTGAATAATAATTTCTCTTGGGAGCTCATGATAGGGGCATGAATATAACATTGACTTAAGCCTACCCAAGCTTGAGCGATAATTTCTCCTTCGCGAGGCCAAAAATTATATATATAATTATGATCACGATGAACTAGATGCATAGGATAAAACTTCTGATGAAATTCCAATTTCAATCGGTTGTAGTTCCATGATCCAATATCATCGCATAGACTAAACCATGTCAATGCCTTTCCCTTCAAAGATAAAGGGAAGACCTTCTTCTTGATAACATCCTCGGGCATACCTACAAGCTTAAATAATCCACAAACTTCATCCACATAGATTAGGTGCAAATCGGGATGTAATGTTCCATCTCCTGTAAAACGATTAGCTAGCAGTTTCTCTATCATACCCGAAGGAATTTCAAAGTAAACATTTTCAGTAGGTTCAGTAGGTTGAGGAGCAACTCTTTGCTCTACTAGTCGGGGTGAAGATACCCCGAACAAGCCCCTCAAAGGATTACTTTCCATAGGAACAAGTGACAGTAAATTTCAGCACACTATATAAATTTTTCCTTACCAAATTCCACTTACCAAAGGCGCTTCACTCCCTAGCAATGGCGCCAGAAAAGAGTCTTGATGACCCACAAGTATAGGGGATCTATCGTAGTCCTTTCAATAAGTAAGAGGGTCGAACCCAACGAAGAGCAGAAGGAAATGACAAGCGGTTTTCAGTAAGGTATTCTCTGCAAGCACTGAAATTATTGGTAACAGATAGTTTCGTGATAAGGTAATTTATAACGGGTAACAAGTAACAAAAGTAAACAAGGTGCGGAAAGATGGCCCAATCCTTTTCGTATAAAAGGACAAGCCTGGAAAAACTCTTATATAAAGGAAAACGCTCCCGAGGACACATGGGAATTATCGTCAAGCTAGTTTTCATCACGCTCATATGATTCGCGTTCGTTACTTTCATAATTTGATATGTGGGTGGACCAGTGCTTGGGTACTGCCCTTCCTTGGACAAGAATCCCACTTATGATTAACCCCTCTTGCAAGCATCCGCAACTACAAAAGAAGTATTAAGGTAAACCTAACCATAGCATGAAACATATGGATCCAAATCAGCCCCTTACGAAGCAACACATAAACTAGGGTTTAAGCTTCTGTCACTCTAGCAACCCATCATCTACTTATTACTTCCCAATGCCTTCCCCTAGGCCCAAATAATCGTGAAGTGTCATGTAGTCGACGTTCACATAACACCACTAGAGGAAAGACAACATACATCTCATCAAAATATCGAACGAATACCAAATTCACATGACTACTTATAGCAAGACTTCTCCCATGTCCTCAGGAACAAACGTAACTACTCACAAATCATATTCATGTTCATAATCAGAGGGGTATTAATATGCATAAAGGATCTGAACATATGATCTTCCACCAAATAAACCAACTAGCATCAACTACAAGGAGTAATCAACACTACTAGCAACCCACAGGTACCAGTCTGAGGTTTTGGGACAAAGATTGGATACAAGAGATGAACTAGGGTTTGAGAGGAGATGGTGCTGATGAAGATGTTGATGGAGATTGACCCCCTCCCGATGAGAGGATCGATGGTGATGATTTCCCCTTCCCGGAGGGATGTTTCCCCGGCAGAACAGCTCCGCTGGAGCCCTAGATTGGTTTCGCCAGGTTCCGCCTCGAGACGGCGGCGCTTCGTCCCGAAAGCTTCCTTCTGATTTTTTCCAGGGCGAAAGACTTCATATAGCAAAATATGGGCAACAGAGGCCTGCCAGGGGGCCCACGAGGCAGGGGGCGTGCCCAGGGGGTAGGGCGCGCCCCCACCCTCATGGAGAGGGTGTGGCCCCCCTCTGGTGCTTTCTTCGCCCAATATTTTTAATATATTCCAAAACTGACTTCCGTGGAGTTTCAGGACTTTTGGAGTTGTGCAGAATAGGTCTATAATATTTGCTCCTTTTCCAGCCCAGAATTCCAGCTGCCGGCATTCTCCCTCTTCGGGTAAACCTTGTAAAATAAGAGAGAATAGGCATAAGTATTGTGATGTAAAATGTGTAGTAACAGCCCATAATGCAATAAATATCAATATAAAAGCATGATGCAAAATGGACATATCAACTCCCCCAAGCTTAGACCTCGCTTGTCCTCAAGCAGAAACCGATATCGAAAAATATGTCCACATGTTTAGAGATAAAGGTGTCGATAAAATAAAATACAGACATGAGGGCATCATGATCATTCTTATAACAGCAACATATATATATATTGTCATATGATTTCTTATGCTAAAGTAACAATCTATTCACAATGTCAAGTATGAATCAGAAACTTCATTGAAAACTAACAAACTATGATCTCGGTCATTGAAGCAATTGCAATTTATCATAACATCAGAAAAGTCAATATAAGAGCTTTTCAGCAAGTCCACATACTCAACTATCATTTAGTCTTTCACAATTGCTAACACTCATGCAATACTTATGGGTATGGAGTCTTAATCGGACACAGAGTAAGATAGGGGCTTATAGTGTTGCCTCCCAACCTTTTACCTCAAGGGTAATGTCAACAATAATAGTTCATGATAACTTACATCCAATTGGATATATATATCAGGATCTTTCCAACACAATGTGCTTGCCAAAGGATAAAGAGTAAAAAGAAAAGGTGAAGATCACCGCGACTCCGGCATAAGACATAAAACAAAAATAAAAGATAGGCCCTTCGTAGAGGGAAGCAGAGGTTGTCATGTTCTTTTATGGTTGGATGCACAAAATCTTAATGCAAAAGAACGTCACTTTATATTGCCACTTGTGATAGGGACCTTTATTATGCAGTCTGTCGCTTTTATTTCTTCCATATCACAAGATCGTATAAAGATTATTTTCTCCACACTAATAGATCATACATATTTAGAGAGCAATTTTTATTGCATGCAACAATGACAACTTACTTTGAAGGATCTTACTCAATCCATAGGTAGATATGGTGGACTCTCATGGCAAAACCGGGTTTAAGGATATTCGGAAGCACAAGTAGTATCTCTACTTGGTGCAGAGAATTTGGCTAGCATGAGGGGGAAAGGCAAGCCCAACATGTTGGATGATCCATGACAATATTATTTCGGATATAAGAAAACATAACCTTTACGTTGTCTTCCTTGTCCAACATCAACTTTTTATCATGTCATATTTTAATGTGTTCTCACAATCATAAAAGATGTCCAAGATAGTATATTTACATGTGAAAACCTCTCTTTCTTTATTACTTCCTATTAAGACCAAAACTATGTTTGTCAACTCTCAACAACTTTTATTCATCATACTCTTTTATATGTGAAGTCATTACTCTCCATAAGATCAATATGATCTCTTTAATACTTTTTATTCTTTCTTTTATTCCCTCGAGATCATAGCAAGATAACCAAGCCCTCGACTCAAAACTAATCTTTATTATATATAGCTCACGGACTCGATTACATAGAAGGATCATAAAGCAAAACTCAAAACTAAATCATACTAAAACTTTATTCTACTAGATCATGATATTACCAAAAAAGGATCGAACTAAGAAAAAGGTAAAGATAGAAGTGTGATGGTGATACGATACCGGGGCACCTCCCCCAAGCTTGGCAGTTGCCAAGGGGAGTGCCCATACCCATGTATTTATGTCTCTTTCCTCGGAGGTGGTGATGTGATATTCTTGGTGATGATGCCCCTCAGGATACGATTCTCTTCCTCGAGCTTATTGACTTGCTGCTTGAGGTCCATTATTTCCTTACGGAGCTTACCCGTGATGGCTAAAGCTCCTTTCACCCATGGATGTTGCATAGCTGTGGGAGAACAAGTAACAGTCTTTTTCATATTTTCATAAGAAAGAATTTAACATTGGAAGGGATGACCGAGTTTGGAATAGCTGAGCTCTATAGTTCCCCCATCGTGAATCCGGCTTGGAAACGAGAAGTAACTTCTTGATCCTCCTCCATGGCATCTATCCTTTTCAAGTCGGCCTCCATCTCTTCCTACGTTGATGGCCCAAAGTGGTCAGCATCACTATTTGCCCCTGGTCCCGGTGACGGATGAGACACCCGACTCTCCACGACTGACTCTTGAGAAGACATCTTGCTCTAATCTACGGTAGAAACAACTCAAAAAAATAGAGGATTGTGTTGTGGTACGGTGGTCAAAACGTTCGGGAGATTATATAATGAATTTTTACTAACCAAAAGAAGTATCGTGCAACAAAATGGAGTCCGGAGAGCACACGAGGTGCCCACGAGGCAGGGGGCGCGCCCTCCACCCTCGTGGATGCCTTGTGTCCTCTTCGGACTACTTCTTATTTTCCTATTTTCTTAAATATTCCAAGTTGGAGAAAAATTGCTATTAGAACTATTTTGGAGTCGGTTTACTTACCATACCACATACCTATTCGTTTTCGGAGTCTGAAACATTCTGGAAAGTGTCCCTTGTATATTCCTCCGGGGTTACGGTCTCAATAACATTAGTTTCAACATTTATGGGACTACCTAAGATATAATGCTTGATTCTTTGACCGTTCACCACCTTTGGATTTGTGCCTTCGAAGTTGTTGATTTTTATGGCGCCGGAACGATAGACCTCCTCGATAACGTAAGGGCCTTCCCATTTAGAGAGAAGTTTTCCTGCAAAAAATCTTAAACGAGAGTTGTATAGCAAAACATAGTCACCTACATTAAACTCACGCTTTTGTATCCTTTTGTCATGCTGTCTTTTAACTTTTTCTTTAAACAGTTTGGCATTCTCATAGACTTGGGTTCTCCGTTCCTCAAGTGAGCTAATGTCAAATAGTCTCTTCTCACCGACAAGTTTGAAATCATAATTGATCTCTTTAATGGCCCAATATGCTTTATGTTCTAGTTCGAGAGGTAAGTGACATGCTTTTCCATAAACCATTTTATATGGAGACATACCCATAGGATTTTTATATGCAGTTCTATAGGCCCATAATGCATCATCAAGTTTTTTGGACCAATTCTTTCTAGATTTATCAACAGTCTTTTGCAAAATTAATTTAATCTCTCTATTACTCAGTTCTACTTGACCAGTAGACTGTGGGTGGTATGGAGATGCAATTCTATGATTAACATCATACTTAGCAAGCATTTTACGAAAAGCACCATGAATAAAATGTGAACCACCATCAGTCATTAAATATCTAGGGACTCCAAACCTTGGAAAAATAACTTCTTTAAGCATCTTAATAGAGGTGTTATGATCAGCACTACTAGTTGGAATAGCTTCTACCCACTTAGTAACATAATCAACAGGAACTAAAATATGTGTATACCCATTAGAGGAAGGAAACGGTCCCATATAATCAAAGCCCCAAACATCAAATGGTTCAATAACAAGTGAATAGTTCATAGGCATTTGTTGACGTTTACTAATATTACCAATTCTTTGACATTCATCACAAGACAAGACAAACTTACTGGCATCTTTGAAAAGAATAGGCCAATAAAAACCGGATTGCAATACCTTATGTGCAGTTCTATCTCCAGCGTGGTGTCCTCCATAAGCCTCGGAGTGACACTTGCGTAGGATCTGTTGCTGTTCATGCTCAGGTACACAACGTCTAATAACACCATCTACTCCTTCTTTATAAAGGTGTGGGTCATCCGAGAAGTAATGTCTTAAATCATAGAAAAACTTTTTCTTTTGCTGGTATGTGAAACTAGGTGGTATAAATTTAGCAACAATGTAATTAGCATAATCAGCATACCATGGAGCAGTACGAGAAGCATTTATGACAGCTAATTGTTCATCAGGAAAGCTATCATCAATAGGTAGTGGGTCATCAAGAACATGCGCTAACCTAGACAAGTTGTCTGCAACGGGGTTCTCAGCTCCCTTTCTATCAATAATATGCAAATCAAATTCTTGTAGTAGGAGAACCCATCTAATAAGTCTAGGTTTAGCATCTATCTTTTCCATAAGATATTTAATAGCAGCATGATCGGTGTGAACAGTTACTTTAGAATCAACAATGTAAGGTCTGAACTTATCACAAGCAAATACAACTGCTAAAAATTCCTTTTCAGTAGTAGCATAGTTTCTTTGGGCACTGTCTAGAGTTTTACTAGCATATTGGATAACATTTAATTTCTTATCAACTCTTTGTCCTAGAACAACACCTACAGCATAATCACTAGCATCACACATAATTTCAAAGGGTAAATTCCAATCTGGTGGCTGAACAATAGGTGCAGAAATCAAGGCTTTCTTAAGTATTTCAAATGCTTCTACACAATCATCTTCAAAGACAAAAGGAACATCTTTTTGTAAGAAATTAGTCAGAGGCCTAGAAATTTTTGAGAAGTCTTTAATGAACCTCCTATAAAAACCGGCATGACCAAGGAAACTTCTTATACCTTTAATGTCCTTAGGACACGACAGCTTTTCAATAGCATCAACTGTAGCTTTATCAACTTCAATACCTCTTTAAGAAATTTTATTCCCCAAGACAATACCTTCATTAACCATAAAGTGGCACTTCTCCCAATTCAAGACAAGTTTAGTTTCTTCACATCTCTGCAAAACTCGATCAAGGTTGCTTAAGCAATCATCAAAAGAAGTTCCATATACGGAGAAATCATCCATGAAAACCTCAACAATCTTTTCACAAAAGTCCGAGAATATAGCAGTCATACATCTTTGAAAGGTAGCAGGTGCATTGCATAAACCAAAAGGCATACGTCTATAAGCAAAGGTACCGAAAGGGCAAGTAAAAGTGGTCTTTTCTTGATCCTCTTTTGACACAGGTATTTGAGAGAAACCAGAATAACCGTCTAGAAAGCAAAAATGTGTATGTTTGGATAATCTTTCTAGCATTTGGTCAATAAAAGGTAAAGGGTAATGATCCTTTTTAGTAGCTTTATGTAGTTTGCGGAAATTAATTACCATTCTATAACATGTAACAATTCTTTGTGGGATCAATTCATCTTTATCATTAGGGACTATAGTAATACCTCCCTTCTTAGGAACACAATGGACAGGGCTTATCCACTGACTATCAGCAACGGGATAAATTATACCTGCCTCCAGAAGCTTTAGTATTTCATTTCTTACCACTTCTTTCATCTTAGGATTTAACCGTCGTTGGTGATCAACAACCAGTTTAGCGTCTTTCTCCAATTTTATTTTGTGCTGGCATAGAGTGGGACTAATGCCCTTAAGATCATCAAGAGTATATCCAATAGCAGCACGGTGCTTCTTCAAAGTTTTCAATAATTTCTCTTCTTCTTGCTCTGAAAGGTTAGCACTAATAATGACAGGATATATCTTCTTTTCAGCAAGATAAGCATATTTAAGAGTATCTGGTAATGGTTTAAGCTCAAACACGGGATCACCCTTGGGTGGAGGAGGATCCCCTAGAATTTCAAAAGGCAAATTGTGTTTCAAAATAGGTCCCTGCTTGAAGAATACTTCATCTATTTCCCTTCTTTCATTCATAAACATATCATTTTCATGGTCAAACAAATATTGTTCTAAATGATCATTAGGAGGCACGGCAATAGAAGCAAGACCAATAATTTCATCTTTACTAGGCAATTCTTTATCATGGGGTTGTCTACGAAATTTAGCAAAATTAAAATCATGAGACATATCCCCTAAACCAATAGAAACAATATCCTTTTTGCAGTCTATCTTAGCATTAACAGTATTCAAGAAGGGTCTGCCAAATATAATGGGACAAAAGTTATCTTGTGGGGAAGCAAGAACAAGAAAATCAGTAGGATATTTAATTTTCCCACACAAGACTTCAACATCTCTAACAATCCCAACTGGTATAAATCTAGTAGGAGAAAACGCACAAATCACCTAATACCTGCACAAACAATCAAACAACTTGCACCCAACACGATAAAGGGGTTGTCAATCCCTTTACAGTTATTTGTAAAAGTGAGATCTGATTGATATAGATGAAACTAAATAAAAGGTAAAGTAAATATTTTTGGTATTTTTTGTTTATAGATCGAAAAGTAAAAGATTGCAAAATAGTATATCGGAAACTAATACGATGGAAAATAGAAGATCGGAAACTTATATGATGGAAAATAGACCCGGGGCCCATAGGTTTCACTAGAGGCTTCTCTCAAGATAGCAAATAATACGGTGGGTGAAAAAATTACTGTCCAGCAATTGATAGAAAAGCGCAAATTTATGAAAATATCTAAGGCAATGATCAAGAATATAGGCATCACGTCCATGTCAAGTAGACCGAAACGATTCTACATCTACTACTATTACTCCACACATCGACCGACTCCTGCCTGCATCTAGAGTATTAAGTTCATGAAGAATAGAGTAACGCATTAAGTAAGATCACATGATGCAGAGGAATGAACTCAAGCAATATGATGTAAACCCCATCTTTTTATCCTCGATGTCAACAATACAATACGTGCCTTGGTGCCCCTACTGTCACTAGGAAAGGACACCCCAAGATTGAACCCAAAGCTCATCACTTCTCCCATTGCAAGAAAAACCAATCTAGTTGGCCAAACCAAACCGATAATTCAAAGAGAATTAAAAGATATCAAATCATGCATAAAAGAATTCAGAGAAGATTCAAATAATATTCATAGATAAGCTGATCATAAATCCACAATTCATCTGATCTCGACAAATGCACCGCAAAAGAAGATTACATCGGATAGATGTAATGCCCAGATAATCAAGCTACAGTAATTCCCTACTAATGATGCCACGTCATCATTGTTACTGCTGTTAAACTCGCGTTGGTTCGAATCCGGTCCGAATTCAAATTTAAATTAAGATCAAAAATTAAAGTTTTCATAATGTCGGAACTAAAATGTACAGACTGTGGCAAATAATTCATAAGTATTACTGGTGAAGGAACAAAGTTTTTATAAAATAGTTGAGTGCTAAAAATTAATTAAAACAGTGGCTTAAGCAATTATATAAGTGCCTTTTATAGTTTATAAAATATCAAACTAATTTATTTGAGTCCCATACTTTTTGTGGCAGAGGGTTAAACTAAAACATTAATTTAGGTGTGGGTCTCATATTTTTAATAAGTTAAAGTAAATAGAAAAAAATGGAAAACATTAGATAGAAATAATAAAAGGTAAATGAAATGAAAAGGGTAAAGAACCTTCCCCTCCCCTGGGCCTAGTAGCCCAGTTAGCCATCAGGCCAGCCCACATACCCCTCCCTCCTCGTCCTCCTGTTCACAAGAGGGGGATCGTGGAGGCCATCCATGGTGCCCCGGCCAGGTGTCGGCCATCCACGTCCATCCCCCTCGTGTATAAGACCCCGACCCCCCCCACCACTAACCCTAATCCTCACCCACTCCCTCCTCCCTCTGCTCCCGCGCTGGATCTGGACGCCGCGGCGCCCCGACCCCGTAGACGCCCGTCGCCGTCTCTTCGTCGACCACCGCCGCCCCGAGCTCCGGCGCCTCCCCGACTCCTCCTCGCGCACGCTTTTGCACACCTGCAGGGCCCGGTGAGGCCCCTCCTCTGTTTTCCCCCGTCGGATTCAGTTCCTTAGCGCGTCCACTCATAACCGTAGCCACCGTCCGCCAGGGCCGTGAGCTGGACCTAGCCGAGCTTGTCTAGGACCTGTCCGCCTCGCCGTGGGCTCCTCTAGACGAGGTCGCACCTGTGCACGCCCTTGCAGTCCCGTATGTGCCCACAGGCATCCTCACATGCCTCCTCGTGTGCGTGCTGTGCGCCGGCAATCCTCCGGCGTGCTGCCGTGCGCAGCTGCTCCCTGTGTGCCCCACGGTCCGGCTCGCAGCGACATGAGACTTGCATATTTGATATAATCTCAATTTAAATAATGTAGCCCCCAAGTGACGGGTCGTAAGCCTGCAGCGACTCGGGACTATTCCTTCAATTGTAGAATAAATCATATCCATTGATAATATGATAGCCATTGCGCTAAAGCGACTTTGAAAACCTTAATCATAATACTGGTTATTAATAACCATAAGAAAAATCCAGCCATATTGGCTATTTGAAGATTTGAATAATATAATCCAATGATTTATGAGCGCATGATTCCAATGGCGCAATTCAAATATATACTGGCAACTTATAATCCCAAGCCAGTCCGGGCTAATAAACACTGGATAATTTATCATCATACTGGCGATTTATAGTCAAAAGCCAGGCCGGTTTAATAAACACCGGATAATTTATCATCATACTGGCGACTTATAGTCAAAAGCCAGGCCGGGTTAATAAACGCCGGTGATTTATAATCATGGTCTATTCAACCTGTTTCTGCATACAGCAAGTTTAAAGTGTCATGGCGGTTTACCGCCGGACGGGTCATAATGCCCAACATATAACCTGGGTTGATAACCAAGGCTGCACTTAAAAATAATCAAATATGAAATATATCATACATGTGACATTAAATCACATCACTGGTTGGCCAACTTTATTGTAGTAAAGGTGATAACCCCAATCTTGAGTACTGATAACAACTTCCATATTGTGCCGATTTATGATAAAACCGTGCCGGGTTGTGATAAACACCGGATTAACCATATATAATACTGGCGACTTGTAGTCAAACCAGACCGGGCTGATAGTCTCCGGATTATAAACACCGGTTTGAAAACATCACAAATCTGATCAAAAGAAAGAGAAACTTAGCAAAAGGCAAATAAAACCGTTGTAGTCGAGGCTTTTCACGGGTTGCCAGGCCCCAAATTTGATCAAGAGGTGTTGCTATGGTTCGGGTTCGACCAAGCCCCCAAGTGATGCTGTGGCATTACGCCGATCAAGAGGTGTTGCTATGGTTCGGGTTCGACCAAGCCCCCAAGTGATGTTGTGGCATTACGCCGATCAAGAGGCGTTGCTATGGTTTGGGTTCGACTAAGCCCCCAAGTGATGCTGTGGCATTACGCCGATCAAGAGGCGTAGCTATGGTTCGGATACGACCAAGCCCCCAAGTGATGCTGTGGCATTGCGCCGATCAAGAGGTGTAGCTATGGTTCGGATACGACCAAGCCCCCAAGTGATCAATAATATGATAAGCCAATAAGGCATGATACCCATGTTTGAACTACGCATCATGGCAGCAGGTCCTCTTTGGCACCCTTTAACTTTTTGCAAGAGATAAATCCTTCTTGAACCGGGGTTTTGAACCGGATATTGAGAGCTTCAAAGCTTTGTGGGAGAACAGATTTCCCTTAAACGGATTGCAAACCGGAATCTTCATTTTCAGCCGGAAATGTTCTGACGGCCTTTCAACTCGAACTTGCGAGAAGTTAATTCCTTTTTGAACCGGACATTCTTAAACCGGATTTGAGCGCTTCAGAGCTTTGTGGGAGAACAGATTTCCCTTGAACCGGATTGTAAACCGGATATTTGAGAGCTTCAGTGAGACTGACTTCCCTTGAGCCGGATTTTAAACCAGAATCCTTTCTGATGACCCGGAACTTCTTCATTGAGCCGGGTTTTTGTAACTGTCATATATTTTCTAAGCCGGAAATTTTCCGACGGCCTTTAAATTTTCATCAATATAACAGTAGCCTCCGGGACCGGGTTATCTTTCCCTCCATCGTCCTGGGGTTCTTAATTTTGCTGAAACTGGCAAGATTTGCTGAGTCATGTCATCATAGCCCCCGAGTCTCAAAGGTGACTCGAGGAGTTGGCTTGAGACTCTCCATATTGGACCGTGAGATAAACCGGCATAACTTGTATATCATTGGTGTTGATAGCACGATGTGAATCCATGGAAGGTTGAGGTGACTGCGGCGGTTTTAAATGATCTGTACGAGCCGTGTCAACAACTCGGCCAATGGTTCCTTCCAACTGGCTATTTGAAGTTATCCAAACTGTAGTGGCGGCGACTTGCGTGCCTGCCCATTGAGCTATCCAATGCAGACGACGGTTGACAGTATATGATAATTTGCCTCCAATTTGTTGAAAGAAAAACCGGGCTACCCAAGCTGTGACTTGCTTTTACTCAATAAAAAGCTCATGCAGACATGTGCGGCCCGGTATGTTGATGTAGACCAGGTCGCAAGAGACGGACGGCAAGGACGACCGCAACATTAGAGGCAGCTCAGACAGATGAGTCGGCCGCGGCATTGTAAGCCAGGTGCGGACGGGGAAAATCGGCACCGGTATCATAAACCGGCACGGACGGGCGAGTTAATCATGTCGTTTTGATGTAGTGAACAATTGTCCTGCATCACAAAACATCATAGGCCAGAGTAATTGTTTTTTGACAAAATGAATATGTGCCAAATTTATATTTAAAAGGATATCACCTGATTCGCCCGGACAACAAATGAATGGGCCGTGGCATTGTAAACCAGCGTGGACGGGAGAGTCGGCCACGGGGTCGGACGGGTAAATCGCCCATAGTGTTGTAAACCGTCGCGGACGAGCGAGTTGTCTTCCACGTTGCAAGCTGGCGCGGACATGTGAACCGGCCGCGAGGGCGGACGGGCGAGTCATCCGTGGCGTTGTACGGTGGTGCGGCCGGGCGAGTCAGCTGGCGCGTATGATGTAAACTGGACCGCGGCACGCGTGCCCATGGAGCCACGCGGCACAGCCGAACGTGCATCCGCGGCATAACACCACTTTTGTAATGAATAATTTACCTGTATTTAACAACACTATAGGGCAGAGTAGTTGTTTTCACAAAAAAATAACAAGTACTGATAAAAAGTAAGCTGGATGGATATCACCTGATTTGTCCGGACGACAAATAATCCTTGTGCGGACCAGAATTTAACTCAAACAGATGAAGGCCCAGTAGCAGCGTGGATGCTCATCGTATAACCAGTTTTTTTATCTGATTTTCTTCAGGCGTCTTGTCGCATCTGCCGAGAAGCAGACAGAAGCAGAGACCAGCATACGCGTGTTGGTTGCAACTGGGGCGGGTCAACGAGGTCCAGCGGCGTACGCGGAAAAGGTATCTCGCAAACGCTATTGATCCGCCAATCCGATCCGGCGTGGTAGTCCTTTGCCCAAACATGCATACTCACGTGAAGCAAGCAGTTCCTACAATCATTATTTCTTCCTTGTACAGATTGCCTCCTCAAAGTTTGAGTTTGGATTTGACTCGGTCCTGACACCAGAAAAAGTAGCAGCAGCAGAGGCGTAACCCGGCGACTCTAGAGGGGCGTCGGCAAGACGGACCGCGGCCAGGTAGCAGCGGCTCTCGGGGCGACGGCGGTGGAGATCCGGCCAGAGTGGCTCATACGGTCTCGGGTGTGTTGACAAATCCACATGGTAGCCTGCAATTTACTATTCCAGGATGCTTCCTTTGGATGGCTTATATTTTGACTCGGAGTGCTAATAGTAGTACTATTCAGTAGCGATTTGATCTGACATGCTTGCTTTAATTGAATCTTCAAGCGGCAGCTCGCAGGCAGGGACTGACTGAGACGGAACACCGGTTTGGATGCGCCAGCAGCAGGGTCCCAGCGACTTGAAGTTGGTCTTGGCTCGCATAATAGCCACTGTAACAGATATCGATTCACCTTTGGATTCGTCGGATCGCCGGGTCACGTTCATCCACACGTAACCCTAATTTTGTTTTGACCTCAAACCTCACAGATTTACATCTAGATTGATGGATTTGAAGTTGATGTAAATCCCTTCAAACCGGCTCTTCTGACAAAATGCAAACTTCCCGATCCCTAGGAGTGATCCCTCCAAGAACTCAACACCACCGTGCGCCTGGCCCCATGGTGGGCGCCAACTGTCGTGGAATTGTCACGGCAGATGTCCTAATGAAAGGACTTAGTCGTGAGGCCAACGCATCTATGTGGTAGCTTGAGAGGGGTTGAGCGGAATCAAGAGACGCGACACAAGACAGGGATTTAGACAGCTTCGGGCCCCGGGAAACATCATCCGGTAACAACCCTACATGGTGTTTGAGGCTAGATCTCATTACGCTCATGAGGGAGTCGCCGTAAACCGGCTCTCCTCTAATTGTGTCTAGCCCTAGAGATTATTGATTGTTGCCTGTCTCTCTTTGGGGAGCCCTGCCCCTCCTTATATATGTTGAAGGGGCGGTTTACATGTGGAGTCCTATTAGGATTAGGACTAGTCTATCTCTAATACAAACCGGATACAAGTCCAGGTCTTAACTCCTTGTAAGACAAATATTCCTCACGCCTTTCCTCTTAAACCGGCCCACCATAGTATGAGCAGGCCTTCATGAACCGCCCGTTGGGCCACCGGGTCTTGTCGCTGCTCTGACCCGCCTGCCGGATTACCAATGAATCGTAAACCGCCAGGTCCAAACGGGTCGCCAGTGGATCGTCAATTCTCAGCCGGGTCTCAAGTAAACCGCCAAGTCCGGTGGGGTTATACTTTCGGCCAGTTTACGCCGCGGGGTATATCCCCAACACCCGGTATCGTGTAGCACTACGTTAGAACACGCCTAGTGCTGCTTATTGTCATGTCATGCATCTGTGTGCTTTGTATTTACTGTTTCTTCCCCCTCTTCTCTCCGATAGACTCCGAGACTGATGTTGCCCCTGTGATTGACTACGTCGACGACAACCCCTTCTTCCCTTTCAGCGGAGCTTCCAGGCAAGCCCCCCCTTTGATCATCCCGATATCGCCCATTCCATTCTCTCATGCTTGCATTAGATTTTTCTACTGTAATTGATTGCTCCTATTCTGATGCATAGTCTGCTTTTGTACCTGCTATTGTTACCTACCTGCTTATCCTAAACTACGTAGTATAGGTTGGTTAGAGATCCATCAGTGACCACCACCTTGTCCTTGTTGCCCCTGCTTCATCATCGATGACTCGATCAACGTGATCGGCGACCAGAGCCCGACACCTCACATCACATCACGCCCCTTTTGTTGCTCGACTCTGCAGAGCCACTATCGAGTGCCGAGGGTGAGACCTCACAACGCACTCCCGATGACAACTCTGTAGTGTAGCTATTCGGTCGTGGTCAACGAGGGTGATTTCCTCCTTCACCATTCCGATACAGCTCTGTCGTGCAACACCTCAAGTGTGAACCTCGAGGGTGGATCCTCTTACGTTCACCTTGATGATCACATCGAGTGGAATCCACCGGGGGTGATTCCTCGGGTTTTCCCCTTGATGTTTGGACACACAGTTACCTTGACTTTACTTGAGACCGTTGTGAAAGCCGAGCGGGCCCGGAGAGCACCCGTGCGATGTGACGGTGGCGGATGGCTATTTAGAGGTATCACCCAGGAGGGGTGATAGCTCCGGACTTGTCCCGACATCCGTCACTACTTTAATTGTTAATGCACTAACAGGTTTGGGTATTTGTTCTGAATTGGCCTTTGGCCTTTACGCACTAACCACCACGCGAGAATAGATATGGGCCTCGACGTCGTGGTATCAGCCGAAGCTTTGTCAGACGTCCAGTTCAGCATTGTGGCACGGTTGGATCATGCTGGCCATCCGAGGCGGTGCTGGTATCCACCCTGCACACAACGACCCGGAGTGCACCGGGCGATGGGCCCAAGACCCCGGAGTACTTAGGATGTAGACCGACGGGGACCTCTCTGCTGAGCCTAGGTAGGGCTGCGACGTGTTCATCTTCCGAGGCCGGGCATTGACCCCAGAAAGGTGTGTCCGGCCAGAGTGATCGAGCGTGTTGGGTAACGTGGTGCACCCCTGCAAGGAAGATATATATTCGAATACCGTGTCCACGATAATGGACGTTTAGACTTGTATCCTGATCTTATACAACTAGAAATGGATACTTGATATGTGATGGATATGTGGCTCCGGGATTGCTTTCTCGCAGGGAGTCGAGGAAGGATCTCTGGGCCTTAATGTTACAACATGCTTGTTAATTAAACTGCTATTCTTTACTCTTCTACATGCTGCAAGATGCTTGGAGCTGCTTGAAGATGCTAGTCTTCGATAGGCTAGGCCTTCCCCTCTATTCTGGCATTCTGCAGTTCAGTCCACAGATACAGCCCTTCCATTTGATACTAATGCATACTTAGTATAGATCTGATGCTTACGAGTACTTTGGATGAGTACTCACGGTTGCTTTGCTCCCCCTTTTCCCCCTTCCTTCTTCTTTCTGGTTGTTTCAACCAGATGGTGGACCCCAGGATTCAGATGCCACCCCCGCCGACTACGACTACTACCCCGAGGGTGCCTACTACTACATGGAGCCCGCCGACGACCAGGAGTAGTTAGGAGGTCCCAGGCAGGAGGCCTTGCCTCTTCGATCGTTGATGTTTGTGCTAGCCTTCTTAAGGCATCCTTGTTTAACTTATGTCTGTACTCAGATATTGTTGCTTCTGCTGACTCTCTTGTGTATCGAGCTTCTGTATTCGAGCCCTCGAGGCCCCTGGCTTGTAATGTGAAGCTTGTATCTTTTCCATTTGTGTCTAGAGTTGTGTTGTGATATCTTCCCGTGAGTCCCTGATCTTGATTGTACACATTTGCGTGTATGATTAGTGTACGATTGAATCGGGGGCGTCACAATAGATCTCCAAGAACATCGAGGAGAACATGGTATTGAGAATCAAAGAGAGAGAAGAAGCCATCTAGCTACTAGCTATGGATCCGTAGGTCTGTGGTAAACTACTCACGCTTCATCGGAAGGGCAATAGAGTTGATGTAGAAGCCCTCCGTGATCGAATCCCCCTCCGGCGGGATGCCCGAAAAGGTCCCTAGATGGGATCTCATGGGTACAGAAGGTTTCGGCAGTGGAAAAGTGTTTTCGTGGATAATTCCAGTAATTTGGGAATATTTGTGGATATATAGGCAAAGGAATTAGGTCATGGGAGTCACAGGGGGCCCACAAGACAGGGGGCGCGCCCTACCCTCGTAGGCGCGCCCTCCACCCTTGTGGCTGCCTCGTGGCTCCTCCGACTTGATCTCCAAGTCTCCTGGGTGTCTTCTGGTCGAAGAAAAATATTCGCGAAGGTTTCATTCCATTTAGACTCCGTTTGGTATTCCTTTTCTGCGAAACTCTAAATCAAGGAAAAAACAGAAACTGGCACTGGACTCTAGGTTAATAGGTTAGTCCCAAAAATAATATAAAATAGCATATTAATGCATATAAAACATCCAAAACAGATAATATAATAGCATGGAACAATCAAAAATTATAGATACGTTGGAGACGTATCAAGCATCCCCAAGCATAATTCCTGCTCGTCCTTGAGTAGGTAAATGATAAAAACAGAATTTTTTATGTGGAATGCTACCTATCATATTTATCCATGTAATTTTCTTTATTCTGGCATGAATGTTCAGATCCATAAGATTCAAAACAAAAGTTCAATACTGACATAAAAACAATAATACTTCAAGCATACTAACAAGGCCATTATGTCTTCTCAAAATAACATGGCCAAAGAAATCTTATCCCTACAAAATCATATAATCTGGCTATGCTCTATCTTCATCACACAAAATATTCAAATCATGCACAACCCCGATGACAAGCCAAGCAATTGTTTCATACTTCTGATGTTCTCAAACTTTTTCAACTTTCACGCAATACATGAGCGTGAGCCATGGACATAGCACTATAGGTGGAATAGAGTGTGGTGGTTGTGGAGAAGACAAAAAGAAGGAGATAGTCTCACATCAACTAGGCGTATCAACGGGCTATGGAGATGCCCATCAATAGATATAAATGTGAGTGAGTAGGGGTTGCCATGCAATGGATGCACTAGAGTTATAAGTTTATGAAAGCTCAAAAAGAAAACAAGTGGGTGTGCATCCAACTTGCTTGCTCATGAAGACCTAGGGCAATTTGAGGAAGCCCATCGTTGGAATATGCAAGCCAAGTTCTATAATGCAAAATTCCCACTAGTATATGAAAGTGACAACATAGGAGACTCTCTATCATGAAGATCATGGTGCTACTTTGAAGCACAAGTGTGGAAAAAAGGATAGTAACATTGCCCCTTCTCTCTTTTTCTCTCATTTTTTCTTTTTTCTTTTTTTGGGCCTTCTCTTTTTTTGGCCTCTTTTTTTCGTCCGAAGTTTCATCCCGACTTGTGGGGGAATCATAGTCTCCATCATCTTTTCCTCACATGGGACAATGCTCTAAGAATGAAGATCATCACACTTTTATTTACTTACAACTCAAGAATTACAACTCAATACTTAGAACAAAATATGACTCTATATGAATGCCTCCGGCGGTGTACCGGGATGTGCAATGTATGAAAATATTATGAACGGTGGCTTTGCCACAAATATGATGCCAACTACTGATCATGCAAAGCAATATGACAATGATGGAACGTGTCATAATAAACGGAATGGTGGAAAGTTGCATAGCAATATACCTCGGAATAGCTATGGAAATGCCATAATAGGTAGGTATGGTGGCTATTTTGAGGAAGGTATATGGTTTTTTTGAGGAAGGTATATGGTGGGTGTATGGTACCGGCGAAAGTTGCACGGTACTAGAGAGGCTAGCAATGGTGGAAGGTTGAGAGTGCGTATAATCGATGGACTCAACATTAGTCATAAAGAACTCACATAATTATTGCAAAAATCTATTAGTCATCGAAACAAAGTACTACACGCATGCTCCTAGTGGGATAGATTGGTAGGAAAAGACTTGGGGCTTCTACTCTTACATAAAGCTCTTGTCTTGACAATTCAAAATTGGGCGAAGGTACATCGCTCGTCCCCCACTGCCACTCACAAGGAAGACAATCAATAAATAAAGCATGCTCCGACTTCATCACATAACGGTTCACCATACGTGCATGCTACTAGCATGACTCTAATATCACCATCTTTATATCTCAAAACAATCATAAGGAATCAAACTTCTCACAGTATTCAATGCACTTTATATGAAAGGTTTTATTATACCCCCTTGGGTGCCTATCATATTAGGACTAAATTTATAACCAAAGCAAATTACCATGCTGTTTAGATACTCTCGAAATAATATAAGTGAAGCATGAGAGTTCATCAATTTCTATAAAATAAAACCACCGCAGTGCTCTAAAAAGATATAAGTGAAGCACTAGAGCAAAATTGCCTAGCTCAAAAGATATAAGTGAAGCACATAGAGTATTCGTATAAATCACGATTCATGCCTGTCCCTCTCAAAAGGTGTGTACAACAAGGATGACTATGGAAAATAAAAAGCAAAGACTCAAATCATACAAGATGCTCCAAGCAAAACACATATCATGTGGTGAATAAAAATATAGCCTCAAGTAAAGTTACCGATAGACGAAGACGAAAGAGGGGATGCCTTCCGGGGCATCCCCAAGATTAGGCTCTTGGTTGTCCTTGAATATTACCTTGGGGTGCCTTGGGCATCCCCAAGCTTAGGCTCTTGCCACTCCTTATTCCATAGTCCATAAAATCCTTACCCAAAACTTGAAAACTTCACAACACAAAACTCAACAGAAAATCTCATAAGCTCCGTTAGTATAAGAAAATAAATCACCACTTTTGGTAGTGTTGTGAACTCATTCTTTATTTATATTGGTGTACTATATACTGTATTGCAACTTTTCCATGGTTCATACCCCCCCCCATACTACCCATAGATTCATCAAAATAAGCAAACAACACATAGAAAACAGAATCTGTCAAAAACAGAACAATCTGTAGCTCTCGAATACTTCTGTAACTCCAAAAATTCTGAAAAATTAGTACAACCTGAGAAATTTGTTTATTAATCTTCTGAAAAAAGAATCAATATTTTATCACGCTTCTGTTAAAAATAAGAATTGTTTTCCTGAGTGCAAAAGTTTCTGTTTTTCAGCAAGATCAAATCAACTATCACCGTAAGCCATCCCAACGGTATTACATGGCACAAACAGTAATTAAAACACAAAACCACATCTAAACAGAGACTATATGAATTATTTATTCAAAAACAGAAAAGAAAATTATTGGGTTGTCTCCCAACAAGCGCTTTTCTTTAAAGCCTTTTAGCTAGGCATTGGTAATTTTAATGATGCTCACATGAAAGATAGCAATTGCAACACAAAGAGAGCATCATAAAACATGTGACAAACACATATAAGTCTAACATACTTCCAACGCATAGGCACCTTATAGGCAAACAAATTATCATTGCAAGCAAAAACTAGCATATGCAAGATAGAGGAAAGAGACAATAGCAATCTCAACATAACGAGAGGTAATTTAGCAACATCAAAATTTCTACAACCATATTTCCCTCTCATAATAATTACATGTGGGATAATATTCGAATTCAACAATATAGCTATCATATAAACTATTTTCAACATGAACCACATGCATGCAAAGTTGACACTCTTCCAAAATAGTGGGATTATCATTAACTAAAGTCATGACCTTTCCAAACCCACTTTTATCAAAAAATTCATAAGATTGCATATTCTCCAAATATCTGGGATCTAAAGTCGACATTCTTCCAAACCCAGTTTCAATAGTATTGCAAACATTATTATCAATCTCATATTCATCATGGGGCTTAAATAAATTTTCAAGATCATAAGAAGAATCACCCCAATCATGATCATTGCAACAAGTAGTAGACATAGAAAAATTAGCATCCCCAAGCTTAGGGTTTTGTATATCATTAACATAATTGATATTAATAGAATTTATAATAACATCATTGCAATCATGCTTTTCATTCAAAGATCTATCGTGAATCATGCTACCTCTTGAGCACTGCGTTGGTTTTCCCTTGAAGAGGAAAGGGTGATGCAGTAAAGTAGCATAAGTATTTCCCTCAATTTTTGAGAACCAAGGTATCAATCCAGTAGGAGACCACACTCGAGTCCCACGCACCTACACAAACAAATAAGAACCTCGCAACAAACACGATAAAGGGGTTGTCAATCCCTTCACGGTCACTTACGAGAGTGAGATCTGATAGAGATGATAAGATAATATTTTTGGTATTTTTATGATAAAGAGTAAAAGTAAAGAAAGCAAAATAAATGGCGAAAGAAATAGCTAGTTGACGGAAGATTAATAATATGGAAAATAGACCCGAGGGCCATAGTTTTCACTAGTGGCTTCTCTCAAGGTAGCATAAGTATTACGGTGGGTAAACGAATTACTGTTGAGAAATTGATAGAATTGAGCATAGTTATGAGAATATATAGGTATGATCATGTATATAGGCATCACGTCCGTGACAAGTAGACCGACTCCTGCCTGCATCTACTACTATTACTCCACACATCGACCGCTATCCAGCATGCATCTAGAGTATTAAGTTCATAAGAACAAAGTAACGCTTTAAGCAAGATGACATGATGTAGAGGGATAAACTCATGCAATATGATATAAACCCCATCTTTTTATCCTCGATGGCAACAATACAATACGTGTCGTTTCCCCTACTGTCATTGGGATCGAGCACCGCAAGATTGAACCCAAAGCTAAGCACTTCTCCCATTGCAAGAAAGATCAATCTAGTAGGCCAAACCAAACCGATAATTCGAAGATACTTGCAAAGATAACCAATCATACATAAAAGAATTCAGAGGAGATTCAAATATTGTTCATAGATAATCTTGATCATAAACCCACAATTCATCGGATCTCGACAAACACACCGCAAAAGAAGAGTTACATCGAATAGATCTCCAAGAGAATCGAGGAGAACTTTGTATTGAGATCCAAAGAGAGAGAAGAATCCATCTAGCTAATAACTATGGACCCGAAGGTCTGAGGTAAACTACTCACACATCATCGAAGAGGCTATGGTGTTGATGTAGAAGCCCTCCGTGATCAGTGCCCCCTCCGGCGGAGCGCCGGAAAAGGCCCCAAGATGGGATCTCATGGGTACAGAAGGTTGCGGCGGTGGAAATAGTGTTTTGGCTCCTCTCCTAATGGTTTGGGGGTACGTAGGTATATATAGGAGGAAGAAGTAGGTCGGTGGAGCTAGGAGGGGCCCACAAGGGTGGAGGGCGCGCCCAGGGGGTAGGCGTGCCCCTCTGCCTCATGGCCTCCTAGTTGATTGCTTGACGTCCACACCAAGTCCTTTGGATCACGTTTTTTCCGAAAATCACGTTCCCGAAGGTTTCATTCTGTTTGGACTCCGTTTGATATTCCTTTTCTGCGAAACACTGAAATAGGCAAAAAAACAGCAATTTGGGCTGGGCCTCCGGTTAATAGGTTAGTCCCAAAAATAATATAAAAGTGTATAATAAAGCCCATTAAACATCCAAAACAGAATATAATATAGCATGGAATAATGAAAAATTATAGATACGTTGGAGACATATCAAATCACTTCATAAAGTCCTTCATCACAATTTTTAGATTCACGAATTTGAAGCAAAACTTCATAAAGATAATCTAGTGGACACAACTCACTAGCAATTGGTTCATCATTATTGATCTCTTAAAAAGATTAGCAAGTGGATGAGGATCCATAAACTCTTTGGTTTCTAATTTTCAATAAATACACAATTATTCCAACCAAACAAGCAAACAAGCCAAGTAAGACATAAAGGCAAACGAAAAGACGAACGAAAGAAGGGCGAAAGAAGAAGCAAATCTTTTCAAAAATCATTTTACAAGTGGGAGAGGAAAATGACAGGCAAATGGCGAATAATGTAATGCAAGAGATGAGAGTTTATGATGGGTACTTGGTATGTCTTGACTTGGCGTAGATCTCCGCGGCAACAACGCCAGAAATTGGCAAGTTGACGGGAGACGAGTCTTGATTTGTGATACGTCTCCAATGTATCTATAATTTTTTTATTGTTCCATGTTGTTATATTATCATTCTTGGATGTTTTACAATCATTTTATAGTCATTTTATATCATTTTTTGGTACTAACCTATTGACATAGTGCCCACTGCCAGTTGCTATTTTCTGCTTGTTTTTTACATCACACGAAATCAATACCAACCGGAGTCCAAACACAGTGAAACTTTTTGTGGATTTTTTCTGGACTAGAAGACACCGTATGGGCCAAGAAAGTACCTGAGGGGTGCTCTGAGGGGAGCACAACCCACCAGGGCGCGCCTGGGCCCAGGTGGGTTGTGCCCACCTCGGTGGCCTCCTGTGACGCCCGGATAATTAAGCTACAGTAACTTTCTACTAATGATGCCACGTCACCTCGATTACTGTTGCTAATCTCACGTTAGTTCGAAACTGATTCAAATTCAAATTCAAAATCAAGCAAACAATAATAGTTTTCAAATATTAAAACTAAAATGTTCGGGGTGAGCCAAATAATCTATACTAAAATTTGGTGTAGAAACCACACTCCTCTAAAGTATTTAAATGCACCATAGTAATTAAAACAGCGGCAAAATTGTTATTTAATAAATACTTTTAAGTAATAATTAATTACAAAACTATTTTATTTAGGTGCCAAAGTTAATGTGGCAGTAGTATATCTACAAATACAAATTTAGGTGCTAGTGATAATTTTTACTAAAACTAAAATATAATGTAACTAAAATAAAATAGGAAAGAATAAATAAAAAGAAAGGAAATAAGACGAAGTCAAAAAAAACCCTGGCCCACTGGGCCACGGCCCAGCAGGCCACCAGGTCCACCGGCCACCCCACTCCCCTTATCCCCATCCACGAAACCCTAACCCACAGCAACCACCACTCCCCACCCCCCCACGCGCCCCACTCCTCTCTCTGGATCCCCTCTCTCTCGCACGTCCCCCTCCTCCCCCGCTCGATCTGGGCGCCCCCGCGCCCGACCCGCCATCCGCCGTCCGGAGACCCTCCCCTCGCCGGATGCCTCGCAGCTCCTCCCTCGCGCCCCGCCACCTTGTCGCCGTTGTCGGACCTCGCCGCCGCTGCCTCACCTCGCCCCCGAGCCGACCCCGACGCCCGTCCGCGCTGCCTCGTCCCCTCTGCCCCGATCTGGAACTCGGGCTCGGCTCCGACGCCATCGCCGCTCGGAGCCCTCCTCGCCGGAGCCACGACGCCGCCAGAACCGCGTCCTCATCCCCGCCCCGACCTCGTCGTCGGACGCCGCTCACCGGAGCCGCTCCGCGACGCCTCGCTCCTCCGTCCCCGCCTCTCCCTCGTCGGCCTACGGCAAGGCACGCCGACCGGATCGACCGTCGCCGCCGACTGGGAAGACCACGCCGGACGCCATCGCCGCTCCTCCCCTGCGTCGCCGTCGATCCGCGCCACCGCGACCTCCCTGGAGCTCCACGAGCCTCGCCCCCGTCGTCCTCTTCTCCACTCCGTCGTCGAGCGTCCACGTCCTCCTCCCCAAGGGTCGCCCCCGAGCCTCGACGCCCTTGTGCCCCTGCAAACGCCGGTGAGGCCCCCGGCCTCCCTTCCCCTCTGTTACTCGCGCCGTCCCGCTGACGTTCACGCGCCGCCCGGTGCCCGTGCTCGCGGTGAGCACACGCGCACCCGCGCGCTAGCCTCGCCTGTTGCCCGCACCGTCGTCCGCCCCGGCGCGCTCCGTGCTCGGCCGCGCCGCGGCTCATGCCCGCGGCCACCTCCGGCGCTCCAGCGCCCGCCGTGCCCCTCCCTTTTGCCCCGCCGTGGCGTCGCCGCTGCCAGGCCGGCGCCGCGCCGGCGTTTTCCCCCTCGCCGTGACCCCGACTGGCCACGTCCAGTTCGGGTGCCCGCACCCGCAGCGCCCGCTTCCCCTGTGCCCGTTAAGGCCCTGGGCCATTGGACAGTGGGGCCCCGCCCCTAAGAACGTTTAAAAAAAGATTTTAAAAATAAAATAAAATAAAATAATATATTAATTAATTAATTAATTAATTATGTTTAATTAATCTAATTAACTAGTTAGTTTAATTAAACAGTAATTAGTTTAGCTAAACCCTAATTAACCTAAACATAGAATGACAGGTGGGTCCCACTGGACCCACATGTCAGTTTGACTTAGTTAACCCCTGTTGGCTGCTGATGTCAGCATGACATCATGCTGATGTCATAAATCCAATTTTGAATTAAATTAAATTATTAATTAAATTCCAGAAATTAGTAAATCTTTAGAAAATCATATCTTTTAAACCGTAGCTTAGATGAAAATACTTTCTACATGAAAGTTGCTCAGAACGATGAGCCGAATCCGAATACGTAGTCCGTTCGTCCGCCACACGTCCCTAGCATAGCAAACTTACAACTTTCCCCCTCCGTTTCATTTGTCCGAAAAATGCAAACTTCGGGAAAACTTTCCCGGATGTTTCCCCCTTCCACGGTATCGCGTTAGAACACGTCTAGCTCTGCCTGTTGTCCTGTTATGCACTTGCTTGCTATGTATTTACTGTTTCTTCCCCCTCTTCTCTCCGGTAGACCCCGAGACTGCCGCTGATGCCGCTGTGATCAACTACGTCGACGACGACCCCTTCTTCTTGTCTGAGCAACCAGGCAAGCCCCCCCCCTTGATCACCAGATATCGCCTAGTCTTCTCTATACTGCTTGCATTAGAGTAGTGTAGCATGTTACTGCTTTCCGTTAATCCTATCCTGATGCATAGCCTGTCATTGTTGCTACAGTTGTTACCCTTACCTGCTATCCTACTGCTTAGTATAGGATGCTAGTGTATCATCAGTGGCCCTACACTCTTGTCCGTCTGCCATGCTATACTACTGGGTCGTGATCACTTCGGGAGGTGATCATGGGTATATACTATATACATTATATACATGACACATGTGGTGACTAAAGTTGGGTCGGCTCGAGGAGTACCCGCAAGTGATTCTGATGAGGGGGCTGAAAGGACAGGTGGCTCCATCCCGGTAGAGGTGGGCCTGGGTTCCTGACGGCCCCCGACTGTTACTTTGTGGCGGAGCGACAGGGCAGGTTGAGACCACCTAGGAGAGAGGTGGGCCTGGCCCTGGTCGGCGTTCGCGGATACTTAACACGCTTAACGAGATCTTGGTATTTGATCTGAGTCTGGCCATTTGGTCTATACGCACTAACCATCTATGCGGGAGTAGTTATGGGTATCCCGGCGTCGTGGTATCAGCCGAAGCTCTTCTTGACGTCAGCGACTGAGTGGCGCGCGCCGCATTGGACCGTAAGCTCGCGCTTGTATTAAGGGGGCTAGGTCTGCTTCCGGCCGCGTACGCAACGTGCAGGTGTGCATAGGGCGATGGGCCCAGACCCCTGCGCGCATAGGGTTTAGACCGGCGTGCTGACCTCTCTGTTGAGCCTAGGTGGGGCTGCGATGTGTTGATCTTACGAGGCCGGGCATGACCCAGAAAAGTGTGTCCGGCCAAATGGGATCGAGCGTGTTGGGTTATGTGGTGCACCCCTGCAGGGAAGTTTATCTATTCGAGTAGCCGTGTCCCTCGGTAAAAGGACGACCCGGAGTTGTACCTCGACCTGATGATAACTAGAACTGGATACTTAATAAAACACACCCTTCCAAGTGCCAGATACAACCCGGTGATCGCTCTCTAACAGCGCGATGAGGAGGGGATCGCCGGGTAGGATTATGCTATGCGATGCTACTTGGAGGACTTCAATCTACTCTCTTCTACATGCTGCAAGATGGAGGCTGCCATGAGCATAGTCTTCGACAAGATTAGCTATCCCCCTCTTATTCTAGCATTCTGCAGTTCAGTCCACCGATATGGCCCTTTACACATATACCCATGCATATGTCGTGTAGCTCCTTGCTTGCGAGTACTTTGGATGAGTACTCACGGTTGCTTTTCTCCCTCTTTTCCCCCTTTCCTTTCTACCTGGTTGTCGCAACCAGATGTTGGAGTCCAGGAGCCAGACGCCACCATCGACGACGACTCCTACGACACTGGAGGTGCCGACTACTACGTGTAGCCCGCTGACGACGACCAGGAGTAGTTAGGAGGGTCCCAGGCAGGAGGCCTTGCCTTTTCGATCGTTGCTACTTTTGTGCTAGCCTTCTTAAGGCAAACTTGTTTAACTTATGTCTATACTCAGATATTGTTGCTTCCGCTGACTCGTCTATGATCGAGCACTTGTATTCGAGCCCTCGAGGCCCCTGGCTTGTATTATGATGCTTGTATGACTTATTTATGTTTTAGAGTTGTGTTGTGATATCTTCCTGTGAGTCCCTGATCTTGATCGTACACATTTGCGTGCATGATTAGTGTATGGTCAAATCGGGGGCGTCACAAGTTGGTATCAGAGCCAACTGCCTGTAGGAATCCCCATTTCCAACTCTTTGGCCGAAGTCGAGTCTAGACATTGCAAAAACTTTTACTAACATGGCTGTGTGTCTTACGGGCCCACGTCGCCATTGGGTGGTATTAGGATCTTTTACTCCTTGTCTATACTCTGGGACTCTGATCTCTCTTCTATTCGGGTTAAGTGAATTTTGCTAAATCTAACATTAGGATCTCGTTGTCACTTTCACCCGGAGAGCTCCTTATTACTGATGATCGTCTGCTGCACGTGAAGACCCTGAAGATACTCTCCGCTGATAACTCGAGAACTTGTGTTCATCGCTTTTGCAATTCCCTTTCATCGATAAACTCCTATGGATAACCACGTATACTCGCCATTCATACAATGTTTCCCAGTTGATCTTGTTATTACAAGATACCCCGAAATTCTCCTTGCTGCTCCGAGAATCCTTTGGGCTTACTACCTTGTTGTTCTTTGCCACATGAATACCACTATGGATAATTTCTAGCACTCACCGGATATTTGCTCATCCCTAGTTGACTCAGGTATTTCACAATAGTCTTCAAAATACTATTCGATCTTCCGAAAATCCTCAGGAGCCTATTGCTCTTGAAATTCTTGTTTGCTTGCATTATGGTTAATCCCATAGGTCTCGTAATCTTATTGGCATCTCTTGTCATTATCATTTTGAGTCCGTTGATTCAATTTGTTGCGAATGCTTGCAATCCTCAATCATATCCTAGAATTCATCCTTCCGGCTCAGACGTCATTTTAAACGTGAGCTGGATCTCGACCTATCAAATTGCCATCGATTGTACCCCTAAGCCTACTCAACTTATCCATCCTTGATCAGAGCGTTGCTTCTGACCCCCTGATTTGGAAATCATAATTCTTTTGCATTTGAACTTTGAGTTAGTCAGTTGTTTCTATAATCAGATCTCCTTGCATTCTTCTTCCTCTGGTTGAGTACCGATGCTCACATCAGATCCCTTGTGGACCATCGGTTCCTTTGTTGGATTTTATCCGACAGTGTCCTTCCTATTGAATAACCTTGTGAGCCTTTCCATGGGTATATAATGCCTTTGGTAAACGGTATCATCTGTTTTGTGAACCATGCTCTACTTTCGAGCTTGTATTATTTACTCCGAAGTTTGTGGTATATGTTTCCACGATGCCCCGATGGGTTGAACCTATGCCTTCCATAATATGTGTGAACTCGAAAGTTTTCATGAGTCATACTCTTCTGGTATTTTGCCAGATAAAATTTCAACACTACAACTTCTTTGAAAAATGAGAAGTAAATGAAAGGTTATGCATTGAACAAGTGGGAGTCGACCTTGAACCCTGTGTTCATGCCCATGGACACGATGTATACCTTATCATGGAAGCTTCTCTTAAAATAATTATCCCCTTGTAATAAGTTCATCTGGTATCCGTGGACGTGGTTCCGACCATGATCTCCTTTAAATACCATTTCTCGTACAAGTTTAAGCACTTGTCTTCTGTAAGAGCAATACCCCAGTCCAACCTCTACTTTGGTTTGTCGTCGAGTATTACCCCCTGGTATCTCAAGATTATCACGGAACTGCATAACTTCTTATGAGTTCTCCATCAAGTATTACATTCTCATTGATTCCAATTTTTCACGGGCTCCGAGTTGTTAAACACTCAAGGACATCGATAACTGAATCAAGTCCGCATCATGATTAAACAACTCTTAGTAATCTCCTTTGTTTATGAGTTCATACTCGACCACGTCATCCCTAGCCTGCTCGGCTATGTCATTATCATGCCAATTTTAACTGTGCTACCTGGTCTTTATTCCCGGAGCACCACTTTCGACGATGAGCTAAGCTTATGTCGATTTTCCTCGTCATATCATTTCGCCTTGAGCAGCAAGCTTGTTTCGAGTTTGTGTCGTACCCCTGGTTCCAATAACTTTTCGCTTCATCATTCCTTTGACTTGATGTCATCGCCGATCGATTACCTCTTCATAAATTCTCGCTACAAATGTGTCATGAACATCATCAACATTCTGAGCTCTTCCAAGATATCTATCGAATTCTGGATGAGAAATACCATCCTTGCCCTCGATGATTTGTTTTATCATCGACCATTTTATTGCCTTCCATTCAACACAAACTTGTTCGTGTTTTGTGTTGTACCTTGATTTCCTTGCTATCTAGCTTATGATATGTTCTACCTTGGAGTATTACCATCTTTTATGTCAAGTATGTCATGAGAATTTCACCACCTCTTATGAGTTATTGATGCAAGTGATGCTTCTCGCCATCACCATTCTTTTCTTGGTCCCCGTGTTCCAACCGGAATACCGGCAAATGGACTGTGATGTAAAAAAAAATCAAAACTTCTAGCAACCCTATTGCTTGTAAGTTAATGAATGATAGTTACATTCTTTGTGTTTTGGATATCGAATCACCATTCTAACATTGATCATGCTACCTAGGCCCATATGTCGGGTGCACCTTTCAACCAATGTTTAAATTGTGTATGATATCCTCGAGCATACATCATTATATCATTTGATCTGACAAATGTTATCTCCTTGTTCACATAATTGTGGAAATCCATCTTTTGGAAATCTCAATGGAATGTCGCTGAGTCCATCAGCCACCTCCTAACCCTCTCCTTGGTTTAATGATGAACTCTTGTTTCGGAACTTGCTTTCATAGTTCATTTCCCGAGAATCTTACTATGTCATCCCATCAATTTGTGTTGCACCTTTCTTCTCAGACATCCTAAGTCTGAGTTATCCTAACACCAATCAGATCTGCATCTCGGTCAGATATGATGGTTGGAACATATTTCCAAGAGTTATAACATTGGTCTGTTTATGACCCGGTAAGATGATGTCATGGCTCGCACACCTGGCTGGAGGACCTATTCTTCCATGAGGAAATTGTAAGACTTACTCTATAAAGTTGTTCCTGATGGATCCTTTGTGTATCCATAGCCTGATCTTACCTAATGACCATGTCAATGCTATCTCAAAGCATGTCTATGGTACTCCAATTTTCAACAGGAACATTTGAAGCCCAATGCTAAATGTTTCCTGCTCAATTATCCAAACACCGCTGTATGGGTAATGTCATGAAAATTCTCTCCCGTACCTAAAAGAGTTTTCTACATTATATCCTGTCATGGATATCATGCTCTGCTTGCCCTTGGGAAGGATATACCCTTGAAATATGTGTTTAAACACATTTTCCTTTCCATTGTTCTGTTTAATCTGATAACCATATTTTCCTTTCCATTGTTCTGTTTAATCTGATAATCATATTTTCCTTTCCATTGTTTGGTTTAACCTTTCTGGTGATCTATATGATCTAAGCAGTAGTATTCTCCTGCTTATGTAAGCACCTCGGTGTACAATTCTGTCAGTAAGACCCTGTTACTATTGTCGATGACATTCCGGTAACCACCGATGGACGAGAACTTTGCCTATTGGTCCGCCTCGTTCAACGAGCAGGAAAAATGGTTCTCTTCGTCCCTCGTCCTTGGTATCGACGTTGTTGCCGACATAATCGACAGACTATCCTCTGACATGTCTTGCTATCATGACCGTGTAAGATGCCAACGACCTTCCTACTTTTAACCACATGGTGGGCCCATAACCCACAGTTCCACAGGATCGAAACCTGACTCTCTTGTACACCCCCTGTTCCCAAGGTTATTCCTCACGCTTGGCTTCGTATGTAATTCACGTGCCACCTTTCGTGAGATCATCAATTTTGGTATCAGGCACAATACTTATTCCCGTTGCTCTGAACCCTTCAGGCATCAAACGATTGCCTGCCCGCTCGAAACTTCCCCACGATACCTCCTTACTTTGCTCTCGATATTGTCTTAAATTTCCATTCGAGAGTTACTTTCCGCCACCTTCCCCGATGTTATCAACCAGATAGTCAACCGTTCAGAGGTCTGTTATTCCGAAGTTACCCCTTGTCCTTCGTAAGTACGATGGAGTTCCCGAAGAAAGGATGCCAGCTTCATCAAGCAGGAAAAATGAAGACATCAACGTAACGGATCAACTTCTTCGAGAAGAGCAACCAAGACCGAGAAGATTCGTTAGAATTCCGTAACCAGAACTTTTCCCCTTACTCTACCTCTTAAATCTCGGGACGAGATTTCTTGTAGTGGAGGAGAATTGTGACGCCCGGATAATTAAGCTACAGTAACTTTCTACTAATGATGCCACGTCACCTCGATTACTGTTGCTAATCTCACGTTAGTTCGAAACTGATTCAAAATCAAGCAAACAATAATAGTTTTCAAATACTAAAACTAAAATGTTCGGGGTGAGCCAAATAATCTATACTAAAATTTGGTGTAGAAACCACACTCCTCTAAAGTATTTAAATGCACCATAGTAATTAAAACAGCGGCAAAACTGTTATTTAATAAATACTTTTAAGTAATAATTAATTACAAAACTATTTTATTTAGGTGCCAAAGTTAATGTGGCAGTAGTATATCTACAAATACAAATTTAGGTGCTAGTGATAATTTTTACTAAAAATAAAATATAATGTAACTAAAATAAAATAGGAAAGAATAAATAAAAAGAAAGGAAATAAGACGAAGTCAAAAAAAAGAAAAAAACAAACCCCCTGGCCCACTGGGCCACGGCCCAGCAGGCCACCAGGCCCACCGGCCACCCCACTCCCCTTATCCCCATCCACGAAACCCTAACCCACAGCAACCACCACTCCCCCCCCCACGCGCCCCACTCCTCTCTCTGGATCCCCTCTCTCTCGCACGTCCCCCTCCTCCCCCGCTCGATCTGGGCGCCCCCGCGCCCGACCCGCCATCCACCGTCCGGAGACCCTCCCCTCACCGGATCCCTCGCAGCTCCTCCCTCGCGCCCCGCCACCTTGTCGCCGTTGTCGGACCTCGCCGCCGCTGCCTCACCTCGCCCCCGAGCCGGCCCCGACGCCCGTCCGCGCTGCCTCGTCCCCTCTGCCCCGATCTGGAACTCGGGCTCGGCTCCGACGCCTTCGCCGCTCGGAGCCCTCCTCGCCGGAGCCACGACGCCGCCGGACCGCGTCCTCATCCCCGCCCCGACCTCGTCGTCGGACGCCACTCACCGGAGCCGCTCCACGACGCCTCGCTCCTCCGTCCCCGCCTCTCCCTCGTCGGCCTACGGCAAGCCACGCCGACCGGATCGACCGTCGCCGCCGACCGGGACGACCACGCCGGACGCCATCGCCGCTCCTCCCCTGCGTCGCCGTCGATCCGCACCACCTCCCCGGAGCTCCACGAGCCTCGCCCCGTCGTCCTCTTCTCCACTCCGTCGTCGAGCGTCCACGTCCTCCTCCCCACGGGTCGCCCCCGAGCCTCGACGCCCTTGTGCCCCTGCAAACGCCGGTGAGGCCCCCGGCCTCCCTTCCCCTCTGTTACTCGCGCCGTCCCGCTGACGTTCACGCGCCGCCCGGTGCTCATGCTCGCGGTGAGCACGCGCGCACCCGCGCGCTAGCCTCGCCTGTTGTCCACACCGTCGTCCGCCCCGGCGCGCTCCGCGCTCGGCCGCGCCGCGCCTCACCCCCGCGGCCACCTCCGACGCTCCAGCGCCCGCCGTGCCCCTCCCTTTTGCCCCGCCGTGGCGTCGCCGCTGCCAGGCCGGCGCCGCGCCGGCGTTTTCCCCCTCGCCGTGACCTCGACTGGCCACGTCCAGTTCGGGTGCCCGCACCCGCAGCGCCCGCTTCCCCTGTGCCCGTTAAGGCCCTGGGCCACTGGACAGTGGGGCCCCGCCCCTAAGAACGTTTAAAAAAATATTTTAAAAATAAAAATAAAATAAAAATAATATATTAATTAATTAATTATGTTTAATTAATCTAATTAACTAGTTAGTTTAATTAAACAGTAATTGGTTTAGCTAAACCCTAATTAACCTAAACAGAGAATGACAGGTGGGTCCCACTGGACCCACATGTCAGTTTGACTTAGTCAACCCCTGTTGGCTGCTGATGTCAGCATGACATCATGCTGATGTCATAAATCCAATTTTGAATTAAATTAAATGATTAATTAAATTCCAGAAATTAGTAAATCTTTAGAAAATCATATCTTTTAAACCGTAGCTCACATGAAAATACTTTCTACATGAAAGTTGCTTAGAACGACGAGCCGAATCCGAATACGTAGTCCGTTCGTCCACCACACGTCCCTAGCATAGCAAACTTGCAACTTTCCCCCTCCGTTTCATCTGTCCGAAAAATGCAAACTTCGGGAAAACTTTCCCGGATGTTTCCCCCTTCCACGGTATCGCGTGACACCGCGTTAGAACACGTCTAGCTCTGCCTGTTGTCCTGTTATGCAGTTGCTTGCTATGTATTTACTGTTTCTTCCCCCCTCTTCTCTTCGGTAGACCCCGAGACTGCCGCTGATGCCGCTGTGATCAACTACGTCGACGACGACCCCTTCTTCTTGTCTGAGCAACCAGGCAAGCCCCCCCTTGATCACCAGATATCGCCTAGTCTTCTCTATACTGCTTGCATTAGAGTAGTGTAGCATGTTACTGCTTTCCGTTAATCCTATCCTGATGCATAGCCTGTCATTGTTGCTACAGTTGTTACCCTTACCTGCTATCCTACTGCTTAGTATAGGATGCTAGTGTTCCATCAGTGGCCCTACACTCTTGTCCGTCTGCCATGCTATACTACTGGGCCGTGATCACTTCGGGAGGTGATCATGGGTATATACTATATACATTATATACATGACACATGTGGTGACTAAAGTCGGGTCGGCTCGAGGAGTACCCGCAAGTGATTCTGATGAGGGGGCTGAAAGGACAGGTGGCTCCATCCCGGTAGAGGTGGGCCTGGGTTCCTGACGGCCCCCGACTGTTACTTTGTGGCGGAGCGACAGGGCAGGTTGAGACCACCTAGGAAAGAGGTGGGCCTGGCCCTGGTCGGCGTTCGCGGATACTTAACACGCTTAACGAGATCTTGGTATTTGATCTGAGTCTGGCCATTTGGTCTATACGCACTAACCATCTATGCGGGAGTAGTTATGGGTATACCGGCGTCGTGGTATCAGCCGAAGCTCTTCTTGACGTCAGCGACTGAGTGGCGCGCGCCGCATTGGACCGTAAGCTCGCGCTTGTATTAAGGGGGCTAGGTCTGCTTCCGGCCGCGTACGCAACGTGCAGGTGTGCATAGGGCGATGGGCCCAGACCCCTGAGCGCATAGGGTTTAGACCGGCGTGCTGACCTCTCTGTTGAGCCTAGGTGGGGCTGCGACGTGTTGATCTTACGAGGCCGGGCATGACCCAGAAAAGTGTGTCCGGCCAAATGGGATCGAGCGTGTTGGGTTATGTGGTGCACCCCTGCAGGGAAGTTTATCTATTCGAATAGCCGTGTCCCTCGGTAAAAGGACAACCCGGAGTTGTACCTCGACCTTATGACAACTAGAACTGGATACTTAATAAAACACACCCTTCCAAGTGCCAGATACAACCCGGTGACCGCTCTCTAATAGGGCGACGAGGAGGGGATCGCCGGGTAGGATTATGCTATGCGATGCTACTTGGAGGACTTCAATCTACTCTCTTCTACATGCTGCAAGATGGAGGCTGCCAGAAGCATAGTCTTCGACAGGATTAGCTATCCCCCTCTTATTCTAGCATTCTGCAGTTCAGTCCACCGATATGGCCCTTTACACATATACCCATGCATATGTAGTGTAGCTCCTTGCTTGCGAGTACTTTGGATGAGTACTCACGGTTGCTTTTCTCCCTCTTTTCCCCCTTTCCTTTCTACCTGGTTGTCGCAACCAGATGCTGGAGTCCAGGAGCCAGACGCCACCGTCGACGACGACTCCTATGACACTGGAGGTGCCGACTACTACGTGTAGCCCGCTGACGACGACCAGGAGTAGTTAGGAGGGTCCCAGGCAGGAGGCCTTGCCTTTTCGATCGTTGCTACTTTTGTGCTAGCCTTCTTAAGGCAAACTTGTTTAACTTATGTCTGTACTCAGATATTGTTGCTTCCGCTGACTCGTCTATGATCGAGCACTTGTATTCGAGCCCTCGAGGCCCCTGGCTTGTATTATGATGCTTGTATGACTTATTTATGTTTTAGAGTTGTGTTGTGATATCTTCCCGTGAGTCCCTGATCTTGATCATACACATTTGCGTGCATGATTAGTGTACGGTCAAATCGGGGGCGTCACACCTCCCGCACCGCCTCTTTGGTCTATAAATACCCCAATATTCTAGAAACCCTAGGAGAGTCGACGAAAATCAATTCCAGCCGCCGCAAGTTCGAGAACCACCAGAACCAATCTAGACACCATCACGAAGGGGTTCATCATCCTCATTGGTGCCTCTCCGTTGATGCGTGAGTAGTTCATTGTAGACCTACGGGTCCGTAGTTAGTAGCTAGATGGCTTCCTCTCTCTCTCTTTTGATTCTCAATACAATGGTCTCTTGGAGATCCATATGATGTAACTCTTTTGGTGTATTGTTTGTTGGGATCCGATGAACTTTGAGTTTATGATCAGATCTATGTTTTTATCCATGAAAGTTATTTGAGTCTTCTTTGATCTCTTATATGCATGATTACTTATAGCCTCGTATTTCTTCTCCGATATTTGGGTTTTGTTTAGCCAACTTGATCTATTTATCTTGCAATGGGAAGAGGTGCTTTGTGATGGGTTCGATCTTATGGCGCTTGATCCCAGTGACAGAAGGGGGACCGACACGTATGTATCATTGCTATTAAGGATACCAAGATGGGGTCTATTTCTACATAAATAGATCTTGTCTACATCATGTCATCGTTCTTATTGCATTACTCCGTTTCTTCATGAACTTAATACACTAGATGCATGCTGGATAGTGGTCGATGTGTGGAGTAATAGTAGTAGATGTAGGCAGGAGTCGGTCTACTAATCTTGGACATGATGCCTATATAATGAAGATTTCCTAGATATCTTCATGATTATTTGAAGTTCTATCAATTGCCCAACAGTAATTTGTTTACCCACCGTTTGCTATTTTTCTCGAGAGAAGCCACTAGTGGAATCTACGGCCCTCGGGTTTCTTCTTTATTATATTTGCCTTCGCGATCTATTTTTATTTGCTTTTATTTTCAGATCTATTAATCCAAAAATACAAAAATACCTTGCTGCAATTTATTGTTATTTATTTTATCTCGCGTTCCCGCGAGATCTATTTATCCAATCTACTACAATTTTACCTATCTTTTTACCTGTGAGGGATTGACAACCCCTCTCTTACATCGGGTTGCAAGTATTTGTTCTTTGTGTGCAAGAGTTGTTTATGTGGTGTTGCATGGTTCTCCTACTGGTTCGATAACCTTGGTCTCATCACTGAGGGAAATACCTATCGTTGTTGTGCTGCATCATCCCTTCCTCTTTGGGGAAATACCGACGTAGTTCAAGCAAACATCAAAAGGAATTTCTGGCGCCGTTGCCGGGGAGACATCATCAACATCTACCAGGTTCCTAATCACAAATATCATCTCCTTGCATTTTACATTATTTGCCATTTGCCTCTCGTTTTCATCTCCCCCACTTCACAAAAATTTGCCGTTTTATTCGCCCTCTTTTTCATTCGCTGTTTTCTCGTCAGATCTACCCTTTGTTTGCAATCATGAGTGACTTTGGTATGACAGAAACAGATGATGGACTAACCCCTAAAATTGGATGATCTGGCAATCTGGATGCTACAACTTTTGTTTTGGAGCAAGGGAATGTTATAGGAAAAGAGCGTATCCAAGAATTTTTCAATTGTGTTGAAAATTTAAGTCTTGATGATGTTCCTATACTTAAGAGGACTAAATCTTATGCGGAAGCTATTTTAGCACTAGTTCTGAAACTTGAGAACAAATTCCGTACTCATCCTACTTTGCAGAGATTGTTTTTTGAGCTACCCGTTATAAAGAATTCTAAGGCTAAAAAGTTGGCCACTCTTGTTCTTATGAATGAATTTGACTACATAATACGGGAAGCTAGGGAAATCTTTGATTTTTATGGTATGAATCGTGAAAACCCCGTGATAGACGAAATTCTTTATAATAGTGATTATGCGTTAAGACATTTGCTTGGGGATAATCAAATCTTTGACGACAATCTTAAAAAGGATGTCCCTATTTTGGATATAATCCAACAAGTTTTCAATGATGTTAATCAACATTATTCTTGGATTGTTGCTGGAAATCAAAGGGGTTATGATGATAAGCAACTTGATAGTGCTGAGGTTTCCATGGATAATATATTTTATGTTGTCTTTGCAAAACCTCTTGACAAAAATGCCTCTATGAAAATCAAGGAGAAAGATGACAACACTTAGATCCTTTGCATTATGCCTAGCTAAGGGTATAAAAAGATAGCACTTGTTGGGAGGCAACCCAACAAATAAAATTTATTTTTGTCTTTTTCTTTCTGTTCTTGAGCGTTTGCACAATTATGCTACTGTTATGATTGTGTTTTTGTGTTTTAATTAGTGTTTATGCTAATCAAAGCCTTTGGGATCATGTTGGGTGATAGTTGATTTGATCTTGCTGAAAAACAGAAACCTTTGCACTCACAAAAATAATTCTAGTTTTTAACAGAAGCGTGATAAAATACCAATTCTTTTTGCAAAAGATTAATATACAAATTACTCATGTGTTAGAATTTTTGGAGTTACAGAAGTATTCGAAATATCCACATTGCTACAGACTGTTCTGTTTTTGACAGATTTTGTTTTCTTTGCGTTGTGTGCTTGTTTTGATGATTCTATGGTTTCTTTTGAAGAGTTTTTGCCATAGAAAAGTTGGAATACAGTAGATATAACGCAAAAATAAAATATGAATCGGTTTGTAACAGTACTTACAGTAGTGATTTGCTTTCTTGTACTAACGGATCTCACGAAGGTTTTGTTAAGTTTTGTGTGATTGAAGTTTTCAAGTTTTGGGTGATGTTACGATCGATGAAGGAATAAGAATTAGCAAAAGGCTAAGCTTGGGGATGCCCATGGCACCGCAAGATAATATTCAAGAAGTATCAAGCAACTAAGCTTGGGGATGTCCTCGAGTGGCATCCCCTCTTTCTTCTAACGACCGTCGGTATTTTACTTGGAGCTATATTTTTATTTGTCACATATTATGAGTTTTGCTTGGAGCGTCGTGTATGATATGAGTCTTTGCTTGTTTTGATTTTTTTAAGTCATGAATCCTTGCGGGACACACCTATTTGAGAGAGCCAAAATTATGCTATGACTTGTTAGAATTGCTCTCATGCTTCATTTAGATTTATTTGAGAGTTAGTAAATTTTTTAAGAAATTCTCTCTTGCTTCACTTAGAATAATTTGAGAGAAAGAAATATGATGCTCATGTTCTTCACTTATATTTGTTTGAGCTTATTAAAAGCAACATATGAAATTGGTTCCAAAGTGATAGATATCCAAGGAGGATATAATAAAAACTTTCATGAAGATCATTGGACAAAATAAACTTGATTACTTATAATAGTTTTGACATATGATGATATGATATGTGAGTCATGTTGATGAGTAATTATGCTTTAGTAAGAATATTGGTGTTAAGGTTTGTGATTCCCTATGCATGCACAAAAGTCAATAGTTATGCAATGAAATTACATCCTACTTGTGGTGCATTATTCGGTGTTAGTTATGCTTAATGCTCGCTTATGAGATTTTTGTTTCTTGGTTGGATGCTTCTCAATCTTTTGCTAGCCTTCATTTGCACTAAGTATGATCACTACTTGTGCATCCAAAATCCTTTAAACCAGTTTTGCCAGATGAGTTCACCATACCTACCTATTTGCGGTATTCTTTTGCCATTCTAAGCAAATCTGTGCGTGCCATCTCTAATTTTCAAAACAAACTTCTCTTTTGTATGCCCGTACCTCTCATGAAACGGTAGGGGGTGGCTAATATATTTCCATGCTAGATGTGTTATTCTCAAGATGAGTGTTTATTCACTTGTCATTGCACGAGAGTACGGCAAAGGTATTAGGGATGCCGAGTCCCAAAATGAAAAATGAATTTACTTTATGTTGTCAAATAATAAATTCCTTGGAAAGTGTTGGTATGGAAGGTACCCATGAATACGGCTAGCCATGGAAAGTGAAAGTATGGTGGAAAAAGGAATAAACTTTATTTTCTGTTTGGGAACCGCCTATGATATATCTAGCATGGAAAGTATTGGGAAGTACTCGATCGTTCTCGTTGATAGGAAAAGCATGCCTCCCAAAATGTTTTTATCTCTATCTTTTTTGCTTTGAGCTTTGGCACCTCTACAAATCCCTACTTCCCTCTGCAAAGGGCCTTTCTTTTACTTTATGCAATTTTTATTTTTATTTGAGTCTCCATCTTCTCTTATAAAGCACCAACTAAGGGAGAATATGATCGTACTTGAGCATTGGATGTAGCTAATATGCGAATGTGTTTCATGAATGGATCAATGATTGAGCATAATGGGCTAGGGATAACTTGCTTTAGCGTTGATATTTTGGAAGACATGGTATTAAAGTCCTCATGTCAAAACTAGACTATTGCTTCGAACCATATAAAAGTCCAAATGTCCATGCTACAAAGAAAAGAATATGTGATAAACATGTTAGCCAGCATTCCGCATCAAAAGTTTTGTTTTTATCATTTACCTACTCGAGGACAAGCAGGAATTAAGCTTGGGGATGCTGATACGTCTCCAACGTATCTATAATTTTTTTTTGTTCCATGTTGTTATATTATCATTCTTGGATGTTTTACAATCATTTTATATCATTTTTTGGTACTAACCTATTGACATAGTGCCCGGTGCCAGTTGTTGTTTTCTGCTTGTTTTTTACATCACAGGAAGTCAATAGCAAACGGAGTCCAAACACAGCGATACTTTTTGTGGATTTTTTCTGGACCAGAAGACACCGTATGGGCCAAGAAAGTACCTGAGGGGTGCTCCAGGGGGAGCACAACCCACCAGGGCGCGCCTGGGGGCCCATGCGCGCCCAGGTGGGTTGTGCCCACCTCGGTGGCCTCCCACACCGCCTCTTTGCTCTATAAATACCCCAATATTCCATAAACCCTAGGAGAGTCGACGAAAGTCAATTCTAGCCGCCACAAGTTCCAGAACCACCAGATCCAATCTAGACACCATCACGGAGGGGTTCATCATCCTCATTGGTGCCTCTCCGATGATGCGTGAGTAGTTCATTGTAGACCTGCGGGTTCGTAGTTTGTAGCTAGATGGCTTCCTCTCTCTCTTTTAATTCTCAATACAATGGTCTCTTGGAGATCCATATGATGTAACTCTTTTTGTGGTGTGTTTGTTGGGATCAGATGAACTTTGAGTTTATGATCAGATCTATGTTTTTATCCACGAAAGTTATTTGAGTCTTCTTTGATCTCTTATATGCATGATTACTTATAGCCTCGTATTTCTTATCTGATATATGGGTTTTGTTTGGCCAACTTGATCTATTTATCCTGCAATGGGAAGAGGTGCTTGATCCCAGTGACAGAAGGGGAACCGACACGTATGTATTGTTGCTATTAAGGATAACAAGATGGAGTCTATTTCTACATAAATAGATCGTGTCTACATCATGTCATCGTTCTTATTGCATTACTCCGTTTCTCCATGAACTTAATACACTAGATGCATGCTGGATAGCGGTCGATGTGTGGAGTAATAGTAGTAGATGCAGGCAGGAGTCGGTCTACTAATCTTGGACGTGATGCCTATATAATGATCATTGCCTGGATATCATCATGATTATTTGAAGTTCTATCAATTGCCCAACAGTAATTTGTTTACTCACCGTTTGCTCTTTTTCTCTAGAGAAGCCACTAGTGAAATCTATGGCCCCGGGGTCTCTTCTTTATTATATTTGCCTTCGCGATCTATTTTTATTTTCTTTTATTTTCAAATCTATTAATCCAAAAATACAAAAAATACCTTGCTGCAATTTATTGTTATTTATTTTATCTCTCGTACCCGTGAGATCTATTTATCCAATCTACTACAATTTTCCATATCTTTTTACCCGTGAGGGATTGACAACCCCTCTCTTACGTCGGGTTGCAAGTATTTGTTCTTTGTGTGCAGGAGCTGTTTACGTGGTGTTGCATGGTTCTCCTACTAGTTCGATAACCCTGGCCTCATCACTAAGGAAATACGTACCGTTGCTTTGCTACATTATCCCTTCCTCTTTGGGGAAATACCGACGTCGTTCAAGCAAACATCAATTTGGCGTAAATCTCCCCAACAACGGCGCCAGAAATTCTTCCTGCTACTTCTTGAGCTTGCGTTGGTTTTCTCCATGAGGCTTTGTTCAGTTACACCCCGTCTCAAGGGGATTGGAGGGGATTTGACTTGTATGGGATTCAGTCCCTGCCAAACCCCTTCAAATCCATACCTACCGAAGACAGCCTGAAGAGGGAAGGGTGATGCAGCAAAGTAGAATAAGTATTTCCCTCAATTTGAGAATCAAGGTATCAATCCAGTAGGAGACAACGCGCAAATCACCTAATACCTGCACAAACAATCAAACAACTTGCACCCAATGCGATAAAGGGGTTGTCAATCCCTTTACGGTTACTTGCAAAAGTGAGATCTGATAGATATAGATGAAACAAAATAAAAGGTAAAGTAAATACTTTTCGTATTTTTTGTTTATAGATCGGAAAGTAAAAGATTGCAAAATAGTAGATCGGAAATTAATAAGATAGAAAATAGTAGATTGGAAACTTATATTATGGAAAATAGACCCGGGGGCCATAGGTTTCACTAGAGGCTTCTCTCAAGATAGCAAATAATACGGTGGGTGAACAAGTTACTGTCGAGCAATTCATAGAAAAGCACAAAGTTATGACGATATCTAAGGCAATGATCATGAATATAGGCATCACGTCTGTGTCAAGTAGACCGAAACGATTCTACATCTACTACTATTACTCCACACATCGACCGACTCCTGCCTGCATCTAGAGTATTATGTTCATGAAGAACAGAGTAACACATTAAGTAAGATGACATGATGTAGAGGAATAAACTCAAGCAATATGATGTAAACCCCATCTTTTTATCCTCGATGGCAACAATACAATACGTGCCTTGCTGCCCCTACTGTCACTAGGAAAAGGCACCGCAAAATTGAACCCAAAGCTAAGCACTTCACCCATTGCAAGAAAAACCAATCTAGTTGGCCAAACCAAACTGATAATTTGAAGAGAATTACAAAGATATCAAATCATGCATAAAAGAATTCAGAGAAGATTCAAATAATATTCATAGATAAGCTGATCATATATCCACAACTCATTGTATCTTGAAGATTACATCGGATAGATCTCCAAGAACATCGAGGAGAACATGGTATTGAGAATCAAAGAGAGAGAAGAAGCCATCTAGCTACTAGCTATGGACCCGTAGGTCTATGGTAAACTACTCACGCTTCATCGGAAGGGCAATAGAGTTGATGTAGAAGCCCTCCGTGATCGAATCCCCTTCCGGCAGGGTGCCGGAAAAGGTCCCTAGATGGGATCTCACGGGTATAGAAGGTTGCGGCGGTGGAAAAGTGTTTTCGTGGATACTTCTGGTGGTTTGGGAATATTTGTGAATATATAGGCGAAGGAGTTAGGTCAGGGGAGTCACGGGGGGCCCACAAGACAGGGGCGCGCCCTCCACCCTTGTGGCCGTCTTGTGGCTCCTCCGACTTGATCTCCAAGTCTCCTGGGTGTCTTCTTGTCCAAGAAAAATCATCGCGAAGGTTTCATTCCATTTGGACTCCATTTGGTATTCCTATTCTGCGAAACTCTAAAATAAGGAAAAAACAGAAACTGGCACTGGGCTCTAGGTTAATAGGATAGTCCCAAAAATAATATAAAACATCCTCTTAATGCATATAAAACATCCAAAACATATAATATAATAACATGGAACAATCAAAAATTATAGATGCGTTGGAGACGTATCAATCCCCTGAGAGGATACAATACAATTAGCTTTTTATCATTTACAGCCTTGCATGGAGAAATTGATTGGAGTTTGTGAAGTACTTACAAAATCAGGCATTTAACAAGAGTGGCATCGAGCACGTTGAAGTTGAAGAAGAGATATAAGTCCTCGAAACCCACACTAATGGAACCCGGATCATGACGAAAATGATATCTATCGTAGTGGACTAGCAGAACCCCATGACCTTGTGACATTTGATCCATGCAATATTTATGTAACGTGCGGCAACTATAATTGCACTCCTCAAAGTATTTGCCAACAAGAAATGGCTGGCCATGGACATAACTGTGTGCTTGAAGTACACCTACTTTATTTTTAGCAAGCATCCTATTGAATTCTTCATCGTCCATGATGTTAGAGACAATATTAATCTCCAATTTGAACAACTTGCTGGTAATTTGGTAATTTAAGTAAGAGGCTATCATTCTCATTCCTCCTCGGTCTTAGGGCCCACTTCCTCGAGGGTGCAGCCTTTTTGGCCGCTTACTTTTTGGTGCTTTAAGAACTTCTTGTGCAAGGTCTGGATGGTTGAAAGGCGGACTGCCGAGCAGTCGGTGAAGCTACGATGGACTGCTAAGAAGATAGTTTATCTATGCCGGAATGTTGAGCTAGCGGTGCTGCTGTGACGGACTGCTTGGCTGTAGGAGCAAAGGCATCAGACTCCTGACCAGGCGTTGAAACTATGTCGGGTTCCTATGCAGGTGGTGCCAACTTGTCAGTGTGCTGAGGAGGCTGTGACAATGCATTGTTTTGCTGAGGAAGCAGTGCCGACGAATCGGTATGCTGGTCACACGGCTGTGAACCGACGGACTAATGATCAGTCGGTTCCGGGCCTCCGGACTACTTAGCAGTCCGTTCCACCATGTTGGTCTGCTGAACATGTGGTGCCACTGAGTCTCCCCCTGCTACTTTAGTGGCCAGCATCTGGACTAGTGGTGCGTCTTCAGCAGTTGTAGGCCTTGCCACTAGCTGCTCAGGGGCAAACTATGACATGGCCTGTACGGCACAAAGTCGGGCGGGCTGATCACAGGTATTAGGTTCCTTGGGGGAAGCATGCGAGAGCTGCTGTGGCAACGAGAGAGTCACCGGTTGAAGGGCGACATTGGTTGCTCTTGGCGGGGTTTGAGGGATCTCATCCATGAAGTCTATTTCCTTTCGTGGCCACTGGACATGTTGTAACAGTGTTTCTCCTAAGGTCCTCTTCTCATGATCTCATCAAAGTCCCCTAGGACATTCTTCAGGGCAAATTCATTGAATCTATATGCTTTACTTCGGTCATGTAGCACTTCACATAGCCCGGCTTCAATGGCACATTGTCCAACAAGAGGCCTCCTTCCAAGAAGGGGGCAAACCTAGGTTGTTGCACACTTTAATGTACCTTCATAATGTGTAAGCATGCCCCTCGGTCTTTCTTTCATTCCAGATAGATCAGATATAGCATCATCATGCGTAGCTGCAGTCTCAGTGTCGCTGGGGTCAGCTGATGCTCCACTACTCTTGTGCGGTGTTTTCGCGCAATAAGCAGCATCCTCCATGCCCGCCTCCCATCCCATCTGCTGGCTATCTGTCAGTGTTAGAGTCTTCTGCATTAGCATTGACTCCCCAATTTCATTTCGAAGCCCCGTATACATGTCCCTCCTCAACCTTTCATACAATTGATTCTGTTTCAGTTCACTCCTCGCTTTTTTCATGTTGAGCCTCTCTTCTTTGCTGAGTGTCAAAGCCCTCTTGTGCGGGACATTCACAGCTATACCCCTTGCATGGCCAGGGGCTCTTTTGTTTCTAGAGCATTGATCAGAATGTCACATGGCCCTGAGTTCCTGTAGAACCTTCCAGGGATCTTGGAAGCCTTTAACATCACGCGATACAGTTCTTCGTCATGTGAGTTTTCAAAGTAATAGGTTTCGTCGTCACGCCACCTTGCACTTTCCCGCAAGTAGTCTCTAGCACAGTCACCCCTGATTTCACTAAAGGTCACTTTCCCACCCGCAGTTACTGCTTCTCTGTCCTCCTGGTCCCATATCAGTTTCATGCTGTAGTATCCTACCACACCCGTACAGTGGGGTGTGTGTGTTCCTCTTCTGAAGTTCCGATTGCTTGGCACTCTTCTCAGTAAACTACTCGCTTAATCTTCACTTATATATTTTTGGATTAGTTTGTTAGTTACTATTGTGCTTCACTTATATCCTAAGAGTAAATTGTTGAATGAATTGAATATCATGAAGTTGAAATTATATATCATATCATGCCTAGTGGTAGCTTCACATTGGGTTTAGAAAGTGAAATCTTTTGAAGCTTGACAATCAGAATATTGGCCATACAAGCAATTCATGAATGATTAGTATAAGGAAGAGAACTTTCACATACAAATATATTATCTTGGACATCTTCTATGATTGTGAACACCCATTAATTATTTTCAAACTTGAGAAAATTAGTTGAAGTTGGACAAGGAAGACAATGTAATGAGTTATGGTTATGTATATTTGCGTAGAAGTTATATTGTCATGGATCCTCCAACATGTGGTGTTTGCCTAGGATCTTTTGCTAGCCAAATTTTTGTACTAAGTAGAGATACTACTTATGCATCCAAAAACCCTTAAACCCAGTTTCTTGCCATGAGTGTCCACCATACCTACCTATGGATTGAATAAGATCCTTCGAGTAAGTTGTCATCAGTGCATAAAGCAATAAAAATGCTCCTAAATATGTTTGATCTTTTATTGTAAGGGAAAATTGAGCGTTGTACGAACTTGTGATGGCAAAGTAATAAAAGAGACTGACTGCATAATAAAGGTTGCTATCATAAGGGGCAATATAACGTGACGTTCCTTTGCATTAAGAGCTTGGGCATCCAAATAAAAAGCGCATGAGAACCTCTACTTCCCTCTACGAAGGGCCTATCTTTTACTTTTCGGTATTTACTTTTATGGAAGAGTCAATAGTATGCATTCTCATTTCAACCTCAATTATTCTCTAGTTGGCAAGCATCATGTGGTGGGGAAAGATCTAGGCACATATGACCAGTCAAATATATTTGACCATGAATTATTATTATTGACAATTATCTCTATGATAAATGAGTTGGGAGGTGAAACATTAAGCCCCAATTTTTCTCTATGTTCGATGGATGCCATTTGTTCTAAGAATATGCTTTGAATACTAGCAATCATAGAAGACCATATGATGATTGAGTATGTGGAGCTCTTACTTAGACTTTGTTGAATACGTTGAATTGCAATTGCTTGGTGACTAAGAACATAGGTTGTTAAGTTTCAAGAGAATTCGTTGTTTGAACCTTAACATGTGAATTGGTTGCTACTTTAACATGAGAAGTTTTATGAGAAAGAATTGCTGTTATGGTGCTAGGAAAAGTGACCCCGAGCGTCGCACAATTATCGTGGCACCCGGTTAGTCTAATTGTTCGTTAATGTATTCACTCTTAGAAAGAAAATTTCACTTTGTCGAAATTTTCAACCTCTTCGAGTGTTATGCACCCATTCCTTCTAAGATGTGGAAGTGATAGCACGGGTGCTGAGTCCAGCTTACTGCACATTTGTGAAGTCCAGGATATTTAGCTCACACCGTAATGCACATAATCTTTTCTCATCGAGAGGCTTGGTGAAAATATCCTCTCGAGCAATATGTGATTGATGACAATATCCTCTCGAGCAACATGATCGCGAATGAAATATGTCTGATGACAATATGCTTGGTGCGAGAATGCTGCAATGGATTATGTGCAATTTTGATAGCACTCTCATTATCACAGTATAGAGGGATATTCTTGACCTTGATGCCATAACCCTTCAGAGTCTGCTTCATCCACAATAACTGAGTGCAACAAGCACCAACAGCAATATATTCGGCCTCAGCCATAGAGAGATACACAATTTGCTTCCTTGATGACCAACATACCAAAGATCTATCGAGGAAATGGCATGTCCCCGAAGTAGATTTCCTGTCAACCAGGTCACCAGCCCAATCCGAGTCTGAATATCCAACGAGATCAAACTGTGCTCCCTTAGGATACCATAAACCTAAGGTGGGGGTGTGAGCCAAATATCTCAGAATGCGCTTGACTACTTGGTGATGCGATTCCTTCGGTGCAGCTTGATAGCGGGCACACATGCAAACACTCAACATGATGTCAGGTCTGGATGCACATAGATAAAGAAGAGAACCAATCATAGAACCACAAGCCTTCTGATCGTAATCCTTACCATACACATCTGCATCCAGCTTACCATTCGTGGGCATAGGAGTTTTATAGCCCTTCATTTTGGAATCTTGCATTTTAAACTTCTTCAGGCATTCTTTCAGATATTTCTCCTGAGATATGAAAATTCCATTTGCGTGTTGACGAATTTGCAGTCTGAGAAAGAACTTAAGTTCACCCATCATGGACATTTGGTATTTATCGGACATCATTCTCCCGAACTCTAAGCTGCAAGCATTGTTAGTACTGCCGAAGATAATATCATCCACATAGATTTGACATACGAATAGATCATTATCAATGGCACGAGTGAAAAGTGTGGGATCAGTGGATCCTGGCTTGAACCCTTTATCGAGCATAAACTTCTTCAAGGTGTCATAGCAAGCTCGAGGGGCTTGCTTCAGCCCATATAAAGCCTTTTTCAACCTGAAAACTTTGTTAGGAAACAAAGGGTGTTCAAAGCCAGGTGGCTGTCTAACATAAACTTCCTCATCAATTTCACCATTGAGGAAAGCACTTTTCAATCCATTTGATATAGCAAGATATCATTGTAATTTGCATAAGCGAGAAGAATACGACTTGCCTCAAGGCGTGCAACAGGAGCATATGTTTCACTGAAATCAATACCTTCTACCTTTGTGTACCCTTGAGCAACAAGACGTGCTTTGTTTATCACTACAATGCCATTTTCATCTTGCTTGTTGCGGAAAATCCATTTTGTGCCGATGATATTGTGCTTCTTAGGATTCGGTTTGTCAACCAATTCCCACACATCATTTAGTGCGAATTACACCAACTCCTCTTGCATAGCATTCATCCATTCTGGATCATTCATGGATTCTTCATACTTGGTAGGCTCTGCCAATGAAACAAAGGAGAATTGCCACAATAGTTAGCCAAACGAGTGCATGAACGAGTTGTGGGTCGATAACCTGGATTCTCAAGTTCATCGAGAATTAATGAGGGATCAACTCGATTAGCTACTCGTGGATGAGGATTTTCATCTTGATGATCGTTGCCATTTTCATCAGCATCAGCGTTTGAATCATCATTCCCACCGGGATTGCCATTTTGATCAGCATTTGGAATATGGTTGTCATTTGCATTCGGAGTGGCATTTACTTCGGTAGTCGCTTGACGAGTTCTGTTTTGAGTCATGGGACCATCATCATCGGAGGACTCAGGTGCATTCCCTTCAACAGGCTTGACGCTCCCAATAGCCATTTGCCGAATGAAATCGGTGATTCATCTATCACATTTGGCGGGTGCTCCTTTTGGGAGCCGTTAGATTCATCAAACCCCACATTTACCATTTCCATAACTTTCATGTGCTGAGAGTTATGGACACGATACGTATGCGAGTTTGAGCCATAACCAAGAAGAAAACCTTCATGTGCCTTAGGTGCAAACTTGGAAGAATGATTTATATCAAGAATGTAGCAAGGTGCACCAAAAACACGTAAATAAGAAACATTCGGTTTCTTGCCAGTGATAAGCTCATATGAAATTTTCTTAAGGAACTTGTGAAGATAAACACGATTGAAAAAATGACAAGCAGTGTTAATATAGCATCAGCCTAGAAGCAAATAGGAGTTTTATACTCATGAGTGATATCATTTTCATCGAGAAATTCATCAATACGAGTATTTTTGAACTCAGTACCATTATCACTTCTGACGTGCTTAATTCACACATCATATTCATTCTGGGCCTTCTTGGCGAAACTCTTGAAGATATCTTGGGTGTAGGTTTTGTCCTCAAGAAAAAATACCCAAGTGTATCAAGAGAAATCATCAACAATAACTAGACCATAATGACTGCCACCGAAACTTGCATAATTTTGGGGGCTGAATAAATCCATATGAAGAATTTCCAGAGGTCTTGTTGTGGTCATAACAGTCTTTGATGAATGATGCTTCTTAGCCAATTTGCTAGCCTCACATGCAGCACAGAGACGGTCCTTGTCAAATTTTACATCAGGAATGCCACGAAGATGATTTTTCTTCACCAGGGTCTGGAAATTCCTCATACCTGCATGACCAAGCCTGCGGTGCCACAGTAACCTTTGGTTTCTTTTGCCAGCAAACAAGTTTGGACTAAGGGACCCTTAGAGAAATCAGCAATATATAGATCACCTTTTCTAATTCCCTCGAATACGAAGGAATTGTCAGAGGTCATGAAGACAATGTATTTGGATATGGAAAATAGAACTAGCATGCCTAGATCACACAGCTTGTCAACTCACATGAGATTAAAGCCAAGAGATTGAACAAGTAAAACATCATCAATGGACTTGTCTTTGGATATAGCAATTTTACCTAGCCCAATTACCTTTCCTTTGTTGTTGTCGCCAAAAGTTATATACTTCAGAGGAGAAGCAGTTAAGTTGGGGTCGACAAACAATGACTTATCTCCGGTCCTATGATTAGTGCATCCACTATCCATTATCCATTCGGTACACCCGGAGACATAGTCTTGCGGAAGAATTAGGCTTTCTTAACCACCCACATTTTTGCAGGTGGCTTCAAAATAGTAGAGTGAGCAGAATATGATTTCTTTCAGTAAACATAGTTGTTGCTCGATGAAGTGTGAGCATAGTTGAAAGAATAAGCATTGAAACTCCGTCCAGATGAATGAGCATAGTGATTGTATGAGGTATGCATGTACTCATTCTGTCGAACCCTTTCTGCCTGCATGGTTAGACGAGTAGTAATAGGCAAAGCATCAACAGTTTTCTTAGGCACCCATATAGCTTTCTTTGGGGGGCCATTTATGTTGTTTGGTCCAACATAGCGAGCAACAGCCTCACCATGTTGATTTTTGAATAGCTTATAGTTGTCCAGAGAATCATTATCAGGATAATCAAGTATGAGAGAGTTATATCCAGAAAGTTGTGCTGGATCAATTGTTTTGATCTTTGCAGGTACCCATACAGTGCGGGGATATTGATGAGGTTCCCAGTATGAACCATTTTCATTCAGTTTCCTTTCGAAACCGATACCTTCTTTCCTGGGATTTTTATGAAGAATAGATTTCTTCAGAAAGTCACAAAGGGTTTGATGCTCTTTGAGAGATTTGAACATTCCTGTCTAAAGAAGATCCTTCAACCTAGCATTTTTATCAGAAACAGAACAATTTTCCTCGACGGAGGGGTTAGCATTCATAGATGATTCAGCATTGGTTCATTCAAGGCATTTTAAGCAAGGTGGAACAAACACTTCACGTTTCTCCTTAAGTTGTTGGGTGAGAAGAGAATTTTCCCTAATCAAATCCTCATGAGCCTCTCTCAGCGCCTCGAGTTCCTGTTTCCTTTTCAAGTAATCATAGGTCAATCTTTCGTGGTTGACTGAGAGAAAATCATGACGATTTGATAGTTCTTCCATTCATGACTAGGCAGTGGAATACTCTTCGGTCAACGACTGATTTTTCTCCACTCCTCAACCAACAATCCTTCAGACTTCCTCGGGGTTTTCTCAATTTTCTCAAGAGATTTTTGTTGAATATTAGCAATTTTGATCAACTTAGGATGGTCATCCTCATTAGAAGAATATTGATCACTGGAGTGAACCTTGTGATGTTTGGAGGATACATTTTCTTTCGAGGCTTTGGCCCTGAAGCAGTAGGCAGGAGATTCATCGTCGCTTGACGGATTCCCGAAGAAGTTTGTTGCAAGAGAAGAGGCACATGCTATGCCAACCATGCCGGAGTCGAAATCCTCATCGGATTCATTAGCTTCTTCGGGGTCGGATGATTCTTCTTCATCAGAATCCATCTCCTTGTCGTTGTATGCCTTGGCCTTGCTAGAGTTATTCTTACGGTTGGAGGAGGACTTGGAAGGATTCCTAGAGGAAGATCTCAACGAAGATTTTGATGTGGAGTTGTCCTTCTTAAAGAACTTCTTCGTTTTCTTCTCATCGTCGGAGTCGTAGTTCTTGCTCTTGCTTTTGCCTGAATCATATCTTGCACTTGCATGGATTTCGACTTCCCAGAAAGGGCAATCCGAAATGAAATGTCCAGGCTTTTTGCACTTGAAATAGGTGTATTCTTTAGAAGGTTTCGATGAAGATTTTGAACCTCCAGAGTTGCTTGAACCTTTCTTCTGGAACTGGCTCTTCATGTGAAGTCGCTAGAATCTTTTTGTGATTAACGCCAGATCTTTGCTAAGCCTTTCTGGGTCATCTAAATCTACTTTGGCATTTCCATTGGAGGAAGAATCAGCCACAACCTTGAGAGCATGATTTTTGCGTTTACTTGAGCCATATAGATATCTTTTCTCTTCTTCTTGTTCCTCGTGGGTGTTCAGTCTTTCCATGATATCAGCAGAGTCGAGGGTTTTGAAATCAGCATGTTCACGAATCATCAAGACAAGGGTGTCGAATGAACTATCAAGTGACCAAAGCAGTTTCTTCACAACTTCATGGTCAGTGATTGATAACCCACAAGTATAGGGGATCGCAATAGTTTTCGAGGGTAGAGTATTCAACCCAAATTTATAGATTCGACACAAGGGGAGCCAAATAATATTTGCAAGTATTAGCAGCTGAGTTGTCAATTCAACCACACCAGGAGATTAATTATCTACAGAAAAGTGATCAGTAGCACACTAATATGATAGTTCTGATAGTAGTAGTAACAGCAATAGTAATGGTAAAAGTGGTAGAAGTGATTTTGTAGCAAGTGAAACAGTAACAGCAACAGTAGTAACTTAGCAAGATCAATATGTAGGAAATTTGTAGGCATTGGATCGGTAGATTCGTTGGATGATATTCATCATATAACAGTCATAACCTAGGGCGATACAAAACAAGCTCCAGTTCATAAATATAATGTAGGCATGTATTCCGTAAATAGTCATACGTGCTTATGGAAAGAACTTGCATGACATCTTTTGTCCTACCCTCCTGAGGCAGCGGGGTCCACATGGAAACTAAGGGATATTAAGGCCTCCTTTTGATAGAGAACCAGAACAAAGCATTAACACATAGTGAATACATGAACTCCTCAAACTACGCTCATCACCGAAAAGTATCCCGACTGTTGTCACTCCGGGGTTTACGGATCATAACACGTAGTAGGTGAATATGACTTGCAAGATCGGATCTAGAACATAGATATAATGGTGATAACATAAATGGTTCAGATTTGAAATCATGGCACCCGGGCCCAAAGTGACAAGCATTAAGCATGGAAAAGTCATAACAACATCAATCTCAGAACATAATGGATACTAGGGATCAAGCCCTAACAAAACTAACTCAATTACATGATGAATCTCATCCAACTCCTCACTGACCAGCGAGCCTACGAAGGAATTACTCACTCCCGGTGGGGAGCATCATGGAATTGGCGATGGAGAAGGCTTGGTGATGACGAAAATCGAAGATCCCCCTCTCCGGCGCCCCAAACCGACTCCAGATCTGGCCTCCCGATGAAGAATAGGAGGTGGCAGCGGCTCCGTCTCGTGAAATGCGATAATTCTTTCTCCCTCATTTTTTCTCCAAAAATAGGTATGTATGGAGACGGGATCAAGGTCTGCGGGGCCACCAGGTGGGCACAACGCAACTGGGCGCGCCTGGAGGGGGCGCCCTATGGGTTGTGCTCACCCAACGGCCCCCTCCAGTGGTTCTTGGCTCCAGTATTTTTCTTTTATTCTGAAATAAATCTCCAGAAAGTTTCGTTCCAATCCGAGAACTTTTTTCTGCACAAAAACAACACCATGGTAGTTCTGCTGAAAATAGCGTCAGTTCGGGTTAGTTTCATTCAAATCATGAAAATTAGAGTCCAAAACAAGAGGAAAAGCGTTAGAATAAGTAGATACGACGGAGACGTATCAACTCCCCCAAGCTTAAACCTTTGCTTGTCCTCAAGCAATTCAGTTGATAAACTGAAAGTGAAAAAGAAAAACTTTTACGAACTCTTTTGCTCTTGTTTACATTTATAAGCTTAAGTAGCACCCAGGTTTTCAGCAAAGATCATGACTAACCATGTCAGCAATAACTCTTAAAATTTATATTAACTCATATCAATGGCATAATCAACTAGTGAGCAATAATAAGATATCTCAAATGCCAACACTTTGTCAAAACAACCATGATATAATATGACAACAGTGGTATCTCACTAGCCCTTTCTGAGACCGCAAAACATAAATGCAGAGCACCTCCAAAGCTCAAGCAGCGACTAAACATTGTAATGCATGGTAGAAAAGATCTAGTCATGATGCACCCAACATTAACTATACACATTGCATGAGGATGACAATAGTGCTCTCAGATCTGGCGCTTATTTGAGAAGGTGATGACTCAACATAAAAGTAAATAGATAGTCTGTTCGTAGAGGATAGCATGGATTTGCAGCGGTGCCAGAGCTCAAAATTTTAAAACAGAGATAAATGAAATTTTGGGAAATGCACCCTTCCTATTCACTTCAAGACCGAAAGTTATCAATATCTTCCATGCTAAACACATTAGCGATGGTTCCCAAGCGATAAAAGTAAAGGTTTACTCCCCCTCCACCAACAAACACACTCCACGACTAGCCGAATCCACGGGTACCGTCCATACCAACATCAACCCTGGGGGAGTTTTGTTTGATTATTTGCAATATTTTTAATTCGGGACTAGGCATCCCTATTACCGCCCCTCTCATGCAAGGACAAGTGAATAAACACTCATCCTGAGAATAACCCGCTTAGCATGGAAGATACCGACTACCCCCTGTTGCTCTATGAACAATCTAGGCACACAAAAACAGGTGTTTATTTGAAGTTTTTAGAGGTGGCACATGCAAATTTACTTAGAACGGCAGGGTAATACCGGATATAGGTAGACATGGTCGACTCATCTAGAATAAATTGGGTTTTAGGATTTTGATGCACAAGCAGTATTCACGCTTAGTACAGGCAAAGTCTAGAAAATAGGTTGAGAAGCGGCCAGCTAGAGAGTGAAAACGGTCATGAACATGCATTATGAATAATGAACATTGGATACTAGCATGAGTAGGATATGGACACCATGAACAAAAATATCATAGAGGCTATGTTGGCATTGATTCAACCACATGCATAAACATGTGCCAAGTTAAGCCACTTGAAACATTCAGAGGAGGATACACTACATAAAAAAGACACATCCGTGACATTTTGGTCCGAACAATTTTTTCCTGTCATGCTTATGACGCTTCTATGACGATAATTGTGACAAAACCTGGTATCATCATAGATGTGGTGGGCTCCTACTTCTATGACAAAAATGGGCTTTTCATCCTGGGCGGGCCGGAGACGCGGCTGCATGACATTCTTTGGGCCGTCCATGACGGAAAAAACCGTGGCAGAAGCGAGGGCGAGGAAAATATCAGGGAGTTCCCGGTTATGGTGGGTGGTCGGGGGCCGAGTGATGCGCGTTTCTCTCGTACACGTACGCGCGTGGGTGTGAGGCGTTGGGCTCTAACTGAACCCGAGCGAGGCATTCGCCTACTGAACCCGAGCGATTGCACTGCAGTCTACGCATTACTGAACCCGAGCGATCGATCGATCTGGCTGTTAACTAAACCGATCGAGCGGTTCCTTCGCTACTGCTGCTAACTGAAGCCGATTGAACCTGCTGCCTCCTTCCCTTGATGAATAGTGAGTGTTGTTGGGGGGGTTGGATGAACTGGACCCCGTGGTAGTAGAGGTTGTTGCCGCTGGATGAACAGGACCCCGATCGATCGAGCCGGTTGGGGGTGGATGAACAGGACCCCGTGGAGGGCTGGTTGAACAGTAGCCGGTGGAGGGCTGGATGAACAGTAGCCTTTGGAGGGGTGGTTGAACAGGACCCCGTGGTGAGGGATGGTTGAACAGTAGCCGGTGGAGGAGCGGTGGAGGCTGGATGAACAGGAGCCAGTGGATGAACAGTCGTAGGTGGAGGCTGGAGGAGGTCGACGGTGGATGAACAGTAGCCCGTGGAGGCTGGAGGAGGTCGACGGTGGAGATGAACAGTAGCCCGTAGAGTCTCGTTTTGCGGTATGCCACACCCCTCCCGATGAACAGGACCCCCATTTCGACCGTAGCGCTCCAACACAAGTCTGTTTCCTCCGTTTTGCGGTACGCCACACCCCTCCCGATCAACAGGACCCCGTTTCGACCGTAGGAGGTCCAAGAGAAGTATGTTTCCTCCGTTTTGCGGTATGCCACACCCCTCCCAGTGAACAGGATCCCGTTTCGACCGTAGGCGGTCGAACACAAGGCCATTTCCTCTGTTCCACGGTACGCCAGGCCTCGTTTCGATCGGCTGTTCCATCCAAGCCGGTTGTCTACCAATGAACACGGTGACGCAGTTTCTCCGTTCCGACCCAGCCGGTTGGCTACCGATGAACACGATGCAGTCGCTGCCTCTCCATGTACACGACACGTACGTACGGATGCTCGAGTAGGCGTTCGAGACCCCGCTCGTATGTACATACATGGCCGTATTTACTTTCTTGCACCCTGGCTATACGTACGTGCGCGTCTCTACTACGACACGTGCCCTTCCTTACTCGGCCACGGTTCATCGCTGCAGCCTGCAGACAGACCGGTCAACTAGTATGTACGTACACGTTCGTGACCAGAATGACAACGCTATGTACGCTTCGACCAGGTGGGTCCCGACTGTCAGGCACTTCCTTGCGTGCGAAGATGTAGCTGGTGGGTCCCAGCAGTCATGGGGGAAACATTTTTTTCATGAAATACGGTGGCCCGTCCGATGGGTCCCTGCTGTCAGGTGGAGGAATCATTATTTTGCGCGTAATAAGGAGGCATTTCCTTTTGTCCGGCCGTGGACCCAGCTGTCAGCCACTCCACGTACAGTCCACTTCCGATGGATGTCATTCGTTGACCATGTTGACCACGCCGCGCCGAGAGCACCAGGGCGGCGGACGACGGCAAGGCCTAGGAAGGGGACGACATGGAGCCGGAGAAGATGCGGCAGTGGATGCCCACGCTGAGGGGAGTACGAGCGCTGACTGGTCGGCTGCGGGGTGAGGCTGACATCGTCGGAAAATAACAGGATGTGCGGGTGGGTAGAGGGATGGACTGGCGGCAGCACAGCCGGCCACGGGAGGAGGGAGCAGGCAGTCCCGCCGGCGCTGGTTTGGGCGGCTGGAGCAGGAAGATCAGAGATTGAAGAAGCACGTCGGCCGTTGGATGGACATCCAACAGTCACTGCTCTGTGTTGACTAAGTTGACAAAGCATTGCGAACACGTCAAATTTTTTTAGGACAGCGTCATCATCAACCTTTTTTTAGTAGAGCGTCATCATCAACCATGTAGGCCCAGAAGTCAGCCTCCAAATCTGCGGAAAACAGCATACAGCCCATTAGCCATTATTTTTAATAATTTACAGCCCATTTGCTAATTCTTACGGATATTTTGAAGCCCATATTCTTTTTATTAGCATTACAGACCATATATTCTGGGCACTGCTAAAAAATTCAACAAAATTTTGCATATTTCGGCGGGGTCCGAACTCTTTTAATCATGAAATTTCGAGTCACGTTAAAAATAATTTTTAAAAATTATATAAAAAAATTCAAAAACATCTCCACAAAAATGAATGAAATTTAAAATATTTACTAGCAAGATGCCCGTGCGTTGCACGGAACATGAAGATGCATTTGTATGAGTAGTTTATCTTGTGGGAGAAAATGATGAACGAGGGAAGGCCGTATCTGCAAATGTGGAGAGGAGTGTGGGTAAATTGTCATAGTTTCCTTCCTATCCGTTTGATATAGATCGGACGGCCTATATTGCAGGATGGCAGGCACACCATCATCACCAACTCTGCTTTTTATAAGAGTAGAGAAATCTAGAAAAAACAATATTTTAATGTAATTGCCGATTGGCTTTGGTTTAAAAATTTACAGCCCATTTCTCACAACTTATATCCCATTTTCTGGGGAAGCCCATTTCTTACTACTTACATCCCTCCTCGTCTTGAAAGATTTGCAGCCCACTAGGGCTGAGAAAAGCAAGTAGGCCTCGGTTGGGTATTCTCCAAAAGAAAGAACTGGGCTAGCCATTTTCAGAAAGAAAAAAGATATGGCTCGTCATGTGCTTAAATAAAAGCGTAAGCGTGGGCTAGACGGGCCACAGCCCCCGCACAGCGCGCAGTTGAGCTTCGTCTCTAAAACTAAAAAAACAACTGGGTGAGCTGCTGCGTCCCTGGTGTTATCCGCTCATTGTGTAATTTTCTCGTTTATGACTACATTGACAATGGCGTGGGACCTAGTTGTCAAACAATTAGGAGGAAGTGTTTTTTTGGCTTGTAATAACGAGGCACCTGCTTGCGTAATGCAATGACCTTGGTGGGTCCCTACTATCAGCCCCTCCACGTACAGTCATCTCCTGATTCCTCTCGGTTGTTGACCATGTTGACAACGCCAAACGGCGGTGGGCACAGCGAGTGAACCAAGGCGGAGAACGACGGCGAGGCCTCGGACAGGAATGAACAGGAGCCGTGGAAGATGCGGCAGTGTAGTTGCAGGCGGAGGGGAGTACGAGGGCAACAACATGTAACTCAAGCTTACAAACGGTACAAAAAGCCCAAGGATTAATTGTTCATCAAATTTAGACAAAACCCAGATTGAACATGGCAATAACATCTAACCCAACCACTCTTTTTCGCAGTCACAAACAAATGGATCGGTCTGATCCATAAAATCAACATCCTGTGCAAAAAAAAATATTCGAGGATGACTACAATTTGTTGTAAATAGAAGCCGAGCACATTTAGAAGCCCATTTGTCCACCTGAAACTTATTTTTTGCTGTTCAATGTGTCCGTCCGTGAGAAATCTCTTGTTGTAAAACTTAAGCCTCATGGACAATAGTAACCTCACATTCAACAGGAAGAATGTGACAAAGCTTTTGTTTGCCTGGTTTGATGCATATCCTTCCATCGCTATTGTCCTCAAACGAATGTCATGAGAACTGAGAAAATCCTGGTGCTTATTACGCCACCGATTGGTTATACATTTTTCTCCATGTGTTAGCAGTGCCTAAGTAGACATGAAGATTGAAACAGTTAAGGTCTGAAAAAAGAGTATGTCGAAAAGCGGCAGCTGAACAGTTAATTCTAGTACAATGTATACGGGCATTCAATGTGCATGAAATCATCACCTTTATATATAAATTCTCCAGAGATCGAAAGCATCGACGCAAGCCAATAATTATGTTCAGATCAAAACTAAACATTCCGATATATAAGATCTTGACAGAATCCAGGAGCATTGATAGGCTATCCATGGACGAACTCTTCATTGAGCATATAACATAATATTATTACCCAAAGTGTACTCCAAGATGGTATAAAACTTATGCGCACAAATGAAAAATGCAGCTTATGATTACAAATGTGTAGATGATAATATACGGTACCTGAAAAAGTGAGGAGCCAAACACCAACTTCCTGTGATCATTAAACGGATCACTAATTACACCCAAGGTCTCTAGTTTGGGCGCAGAGACGACAGTTATTTGTGAAGATTTATAACAATCATCAAGGAGCAACCTTTGAAGTGAAGGGGCATCTTCGATGATGAGCTGCTGTCCTTCAAAACAAATTTCAATGCTTTTAAGGTGAGGCGACTTTATTTGGAGACAACTGATAGGTATTTCTATTCCCAAAATAAACATCAATTGCTCTAGGGCAGGGCAACTGGAGTGGATGATGCTGTGCGGTGAGGCCTCCGACAGATAAACCACCGCAAGCGAAAGTTTTTTTAGCAGTGGGAGTCTAAGCATTTGTACCAGATCGTCTGGTAGATGGCACCGGGCGAAGGTGGCGGTGTGGAGAGAGGAGGAAAACTGCAAGATGGGCAGCGGTGGTGTGGGCACGAATTCTTGGTGTGTTCGTGGTATAAAACTTTCGTGGTAATGGTAGAACTCAAATTGCTGGAGTTTTCTGAATTCAGGGGATGTCAGCCAAGCGTCCACCGTGTAGGGTATGGACAGCAGGTAGCGTGCCAAGATGCAGAGGCGTTGAACAGGGCCATACTGATGAGAGGAGACGATGGCTTTGAGGAGATCAAATTCAGGAAGGACAAAATCTGACGACAATCGAGATTGAGGGGCGCGGTGCGCCATATCGGGCGCCATCGAGTTGAGAGGACTTGTGTGCGGCAGCAATCCTTGGTCGGGAGAAGCGAGATGACCTCCCCAAGGATGTCGTCTGGGAGATCGCTAATGCGGTCCACCGAAGATTTTACGGGTTCCTCAGATCCGGGTGGGGGGCTCACCGCTTCTCCCTGCGCTGCCGAGTGCGGGATCTACAACCGCGTCGCCGCTGGTGGGAGCCTCATGTTCCTGGCCTTGGGGCCAGCCGAATCCATTTTCCTCGAGGGTGTCGCATCGAGCTCACGGATTTGAGCAGAGTAACGAATGACGAGCCTAGTTGTAGTGCGAGTGAAGAAGAAGGGGAGCTGGGGTTTTCTGTAGTAGTGAGGAAGAAGGGGAGCTGGGGGCGACGGAAGCGGGAGAGTCTAGCGAGCTGCAATATAAGTGGAAGCGAGGAGGAAGGAGGGTTTTTCTGGATCGCCCCCTCTTCAAGAAATATGGGCTTCTCCTCGCAAAAAACAAGAACAAATGGGCTTTAAGATGGATAGGCTTTTGTATCGGCCCAGTCAGCTTCCCGTGTTTCGTACTGGAGGGCCTTAACACTAGAGGCAGCCCATTAGAGACACTCTCCGGCTCTCCAGCTTATTGCCCATTCGAAAGAAAATAAGAGACGCCTCCAGCTTAATTATGGCTCCTCATCGGTAACATTTTGCAACTTGAAAAAAAGTTATAGCTCCTTTTTGGGCCGGCTTGGCGTCCACCAAATTAGAGGATGGTGTACTGCATGTAGACACTCACACTGGTCGTAGCGCGGCAACATGAGGGGTCAAATAACATGCCCACAATATACATAGATTAACAGGGATTGTGGGGGATTAAATCATGTACAAGCCAAATTCCCCTCCATTCCTCTCCAAACCCCTTGGGAGGAGGTTGAACCGAACAAGGCCTAAGACTAACAACAGCGGGAGTAACTTAATTCCATATGGTATCATAATATGATACTCAACCCTCTCTTTCTTCATTTAATTCTACGCCACCTCATCAAATTTGCCTACTAGTTGGCATGCATGATACTACTTATGATACTCCCATTAGAACCAGCCTAGTAGAATTAATATACCTAATCTAAATGGTCATCGCCCGATCTCTTTGTCCTCTTCCAGCATCCGGCAGAAGAAAAATCGTGCAAGACACTGGCTGTATTCGTCGGCGTCGCCTCGGCGGTGGCCTTCATGGGATACAATTGGCGGCGGCCTCCCGTGTTCTACTTCTCCTCGATGATGGCGGCAGGCGGGGACGTGCTGGCTGTCACCTCGTCAACATCCGCGTAGCCACGTCACCTCATCGACATCCGCGGCGGCTTCTTTCTCCGCCTGCATGTCGCGGCTACGCGCGCGTCGACAGCGGATGGCTAGTCGCAAACACTGGAGGTGTTGTACGACATGGCGGCGTCGAGAGCAGCGATGATGCCCGTGCCGCCGTGCTCCCCGACAAGCCGGCGTGGAGCAAGTCGGCACTCTTCCTCGAGCTGTATTGGAGAGGCCGGCTGTGGAACCACGCGCTGGCTTAGTGCGGCAACTGCCTCTGACGGGCAAGGCGAGGTAGGTGGAGAAGCGAGCTGCCTCGCTCGTAACTGCCGGGCTCGGCGGACCACCCAGACGGCTTTTATGCCGGAGAATTGCTCTTCTTGCTCGCCGGATGCCACCGAAAGAGTGGACAAAATGGTGGAAGGAGGAGCTTGGCCGGCGTCCTGCTCCTGAACGGACGTGTGTGGCCGGAGTTGGTTTCTCGCATTCCACGCAGGTTTAAATGTAGGTTTTTGAATGCGGCGAGGAGGCGGGTACAGCTGGGAGTGCAGCGGGCGGCACCCTGGGCCGGCGCGCCGCTTCAAATGGCGGACGCCATGAGAGGTCGTGTATGCCCTGACCCCCCTTGACCGTAGACCTTGACGGTGTACGTCACCATGTGTCCAGATCTAAGATGCCACGTGTACCAGATGAATGACTCCAAGTTCGACCACCGTGATGCTAGGTGTGAGCCGAGGAACACTATTGGAGACACCCCCCTCATAATTTTCCTAGAGATAAATACACTGATGGTCACTGAAGTTGAGGTCGAAGCACGATACAGTCATTGGACTTCAGAATACGCTCAATCGAATCATTGAATACGAGTTACAGTAATTATACGGTCACTGGCTCGCCGTAGAGCTCCGTATTTTGTCCAGTTGACTAGTCAAATTTGTATATGTGGAACCTACTATTGCATTGTCATTACTACGTCATGCCTGTCTCATGGGTCCCACCTGTCAACTGATGAAATAAATAAACATGTAAAAAACAAGGACTATGCGCGCAGAATCCGGAATCTCCGGCTTGCTGATCACGTAGTAGGCTAACTATTTGAATCAATACACTTGAATGCTAATGTACAGATCTTTTCTTTTTAAATAATACCCATGCATGCACACACGGCGCACACCACGTCCGCACACAACACATGGATACCCGTGCCTGCCTTCTCGTGCGCCATCTGCGGCTAGGTGAAAGGAGGCTGTGTATGCATGCCGGACGGCTGCACCCACACATAGCCGGTCGCGTGCTCTGCTTTGCTTGACCCATCGTGCAGCACCACCACGGCCACCACACACAGCAGCAGTAGCCAGCAAGCGAGGAGACCTCTCCGTGCAATGCTGCAGCAGCAGCTTATCGCACGAGAAGGCAGGCACCCACCATCATGGCCTTCACCATCTGGTTCATCGTGCTACAGCCAAGCTTGTCCAAAACAGCACCCTGTTGTGCTATCTCTTGCAGCACCTCTTTGTCGTCGTTGCTTGACGACCAAATGGAGACGAAGGCAAGGCGGCGACGGCTTCGGCCTTAGAGCACCAGCGGAATGCACACGCACACACAAGGACATACGGACATTGGAGTACCGGCCAACCCCTTCATCGCCCTTGACATGCTCATGTTTTTCTTGTGCTCGTTGTCTGCTGCGGCCGATGTGCTCCTGCATGACATGCTTGGCGTCAATGCGCTCCTGCATGGAGTCCTGCTCGCGCGTGAACCACTCTTGATCACTGTTGAGTATCATTGTTAGATTAGAAATATAGGATAGACTAGGAAATATTCCGACTTGCCGTGTACTCCAAGATGACCATGTACTCCTATATATATGCCCACGAGGCTCAAGCAATACAATCAACTATTCCATCAAATCCCTCTCTACCTTCTAACAATCATTATGCCGGATCAGCCCCATGGAGAACCACATCGCCTTGCCACCATGGGTCCACGGCCCTAGCTCCTGCTCTGCATCTTGTGCCTCCTGCCATCGGCCGTCTAGTCCGTATCGTCATCATCTAAGTCCTAGAAGATCTCACCCACATCATTATTAGGCATGCAGCCGCCTTCATAGACAATGTGCGTAGTAGGAGTAGAGGCGACTGGGGATGCACCACGTCGTGGGCACTCCGTACGTGCTCGTGTGCGTGCATCGTGCGTGCTTTTCCATCGGTGCTAGCTCTAAGGCCGAGGCTGCGGTCTCCTTCGTCTCCGGCTAGTCGCTGAGCAACAACGATAAAGAGATGCTGCAAGAGATGCGTAGGCGTCGTTGTGTGCGAGCTTCGCCGTAGCACGACGAACCGGACCTCACCGCAGATGGCGCACGCCTCCATGCAGCCGAGTGTGTGCACATGCATGTGTTATTCACGTGCATTCTGTGGCCGAGTGTGTGTGTGTGTGTGTGTGTGTGTGCATGCATGTGTTGTGTATGTGCGTTGTGTGCTCTATGATGTGCGCATCTGTGCATGAGTTAGTGTGTTGGCGTGTGTACATGCGTGGCTGCATGCGTCCTGTACATGTGTGGCTGCTTGCGTGGTTATCAATATAAAATATAAAATATCTTCAACTTAGCATCCTGATGTATCGTCTCTAGTGGTTAGCGAACAATTCATGTTCTTATATTTGTTTATTCCGCTAACTGGCATGTGGAACCACAAGGCAGAGAGAGGACATGATGTACTAGGCGCCACATAGACTGTTTGACCGGTCAACAAGTGCCATACAGATAGGATACCGAGCTATACGATGAACCAATGACCGTACAATCATCACAACTCGTATTCAGTGACCGTATTGAGAGTATCCTGAAGTCTGATGACCGTAGTGTGCTTCGGCCTCAACTTCAGTGACCACCGATGGCACGTGAATAGTGCACCTACTAACCTTAGGCTAGCCATAGTGGGAGTAACATAAGTAGTACATAACGCATCCCAAGACATATATGCTAATGTGGCATGGAGTTAATGAGGAGAGATGTGTTTGTAGTAACATAATATGTTACCGTAACATAACGCACCCCAATGCAAAATGAGTCTACAACATAATAAATGAAGGCTTGCATGACACTACATTTATGTTACTACCCACTATGATGATAGTAACATAAACTAGTAACATGCATATGTTACTAGTCTAAATTACTACCCAATATGACTAGCCTTAGTAGGTGACCCTACGCTTGGCTCTTCGCCTCTTCCGGAAATCGAACAATAATGATGGTACTACAGTAGTACTTCTGGCAATCTGACAGCAAATGAACTGTTGCACGTCCACCGCTTGTAAGCAAAAGTATCTCCTCGTGCTGCGAGCCACCGCGCACGCGTTGGCGAGGGAGAAGGCGTAGTAAGCAAGCTTCTCATCCTTCTGCGGGTTGTCGCGTGTTGGCAAAAGGATGAACAAAGCTCATGTCAAAAGAAATATTGGAAGAACATAGATTCCTGACGACCAAGAAGGAGCAAGGAACCTCGTGGTGGAGCGTCTGCACTCATAATATTTTATATTATTCAGCGATATAAAATCAACCAATCATCTCCACGTTAGACCGGAAGAGTACGAAACACGGCAGCCCAGTGTAGTTACATCATACATGGCTAACCCACGCTATCACCATATTTCTTGGCCTCCGTGCGACACCTAGCTCTAGTAATCCACCAGCCTGTATCGCTTCCCGCTCCTCGTCTCTCTCAAAGTGTGGCGGGCTGGCGTTTTTGCTGTCTATTGAGGTCGGTTAACTCATCACATGTTAGCGACTCTTGGGTGGGATAGTTTTTGTGGTGGGTTTGGTGCAACTTGCTCCAATTTAACCCTCATGTTTGGATACTTTAGGGCTATTTGAGCCCCAACTAGCTCAAACTAACTCTAACCCATGGATCCAAATAGGGCCAAAGTTAGTCTCGGAAAATGCGTCAAGCCCTATATACATGGACAGATGGAGTACATGATACTAGCAAACGCTCACCGGTAGTAGTAGTTCATTGATTTGTTTTAATTTTTGATTCAGCTGATGTGCTACTACCGTCCAATATTCGCGTGTGGTTGTTTCTAGAAAAGGAGGTAGTACTTATTGTGGGAAAGGTGAAGTGATGGTTGCTTTGCCCGAGGAACTTATTGCTCTGGGAACATGGGAGTACCAGCGGATTCGACGAACAGAGAAATGATGGTTGCTTCGTCCGAGCAACTTGCTGTGGCGAAGATGGGGCTTTGTGATTTGACTGGTCACTAGTCATTACTACTGCGGCGCAACGATTGGGGTGAATCTTTCCCTGCAGTTGTGCACTCAATATTGCTACATGGCAGGTGGAGTCGGATGAAGGATGTCCCACATGTCAGCGAAACAAAGTTGAATTGTTTCTAGCATTGCTATCAGTCCTTCAGGATTTTTTTATATGTACGCATAATTTTAATGAAATTGTATTGTGATGCTATGAAGGTTTCAACTTTGGTTCCCGTAGGAAAAAAAGGTTTCAACTTAGGATTCATGTGTCCTCTTGCCTCAAGATTATCTCATTACAACATTCCATCAAATACAAATGAAACTACCATGGCTGCTAATGCATCTCAATGGTTCGCAGATCAGCGCCAATATTCACATCACAACTGAAGACAAAGTTGTGAGAAGGTGTACAAATAAAGAAAAATATATAATTGATCGATGATGTTCGTAGGCATGGCTCCATTTCCTGGGCACAGTGTTCATTGGTTGGCAGCTAGTTTCACCCAGATCTCTGGCCAAAAAAGAGGTGTATGGAGGACATCACAATCCGATCATTTTGTGCAGCTCCACTAAAATCAAGCTGACCATCCCTGTTTACAAAGATATCCAGTCAGAGTGATTATAATAATAGTGGAACTAGATGATGAAACATAAAACACACAAATAGAAGCCGATCACCTCTGCGATCTCTCTTTAGGACTAACTACTTGTTGGAGAAGATTAGGAACGGAGTTGGATGAGGAGGATAGCAAAACCAATCCCCCTTTCTACAGTCCCACAAAAATGTAAAAACGTTGCCTGTGTGACATTTTGGTGGAACTGCACAAAACACTCTTAAAAAAAGTGATTTGTGCAGTTCACCAAAAGGTCGCAATAGCAACGAGGTGAAATGGATAGCCCTGTTTGCAAAAGGGGGTAGAAAGGAAACAATTACTTCCCAATAACACGAGTTGAAGACACATACACCGACAAAAAAGAAGCATATTTCATGTAATAAGGGAAAGATAGTAGCATGGTGGTTTATCAAAAATGGTTTGAGGACGAGATTGCAAGATGGAAAGTACGCCGGCCGAGATACATTTTAAACAAACAACTAAACAAGATCCACATGCAGCAACGTGGGAAGATGGGCAGTGGAGCAAGGCCGGAGGAAGCTCTACCTGAGGGTCATCGAGATGTAACTAGGAGGGCGCCGGCGGCCGGGATCTGCCCATACTGCGGCAGCGAGCAAGTGGTGAAGGCCCTACCGCATCGGAGCTTGTTCAGAGAGAACGGCAGGTGTCGTAGATCGGGACGTGCTGCCTCAACGCCGTCGAACGGAGAAACAATGCACATCCTCCCTTTCCGCCGGTAGACGAGATGCGGTCGGATCACTGACCAATGGTGAGAGAGAGAGGCCACCGCCGCCTTGTTTGAGATGGTGTGACGAGAGATAAACCCCGGCAGGCAGGCTCCATTGTATATAGTGGCGCGGATTTTTCTTTTTCCCAACGACAATCGTTTTATATTCTGTATGTGCCATTGAGGAATATAACTTTATTTAATATTAATGCGTCAAGTTGAAATTTGTTCCGTCTACGCGTGGTACACGACCCTCCTTCGAGTAAACAACCACTACACACGTCAAATTATCACGTGGGCTGCCTTTTTGTACAGAAATGAACTCCAATGTGTACCCACGCGGGTGTGGCCGGGAACGAGACGTGAGTACGTGCGTCCTACTTGCACCTCTTCTTTAGGTGCAGGTACGTACGTGGGTGGGTGTGACAGAGATGGTTTGTGCGAAACAGAGGCAATGTGTCGATGATATCTCAAACAAAAAACATAACATATGCCATGTGTGTGAAACAGAGTCATGGATATATCATATATAGAGGAAGCGATCCACGAGAAGAGACTGGAGGGATCATCGGCGTGAGATATCGATAGAATCGAAAACAAGGATGAAGTGTGTGGCTGCGCGATCGATAAAGAGTGCCATAAAATTTGTGTTTGCCCACGTCAAAGATACAGGGCGGCTGGCCTACTGGAATTTGAGAGGGCAGAGGTGCATTTTTTGTCTGTGGCATGGATACCTACCTACAACATTCGACTATCGGTGTGTGTGGGGGGAGGGGGCAGAGACCTAACTATAGAGAGGTAGATCGACTAGTATATGTGCGGAGAAGGAGAAAGACCTAGCTATGTATAGAGGGAGATCGATCAGCATCCATGGATATGTGTAGCAGAGGAATAAGGTTGGGAGAAAGACAAAGGTAGAGTGTCGGAGGGTTGGTGGTGGAGTTGCTTCTCACAAATGGTGGGAGAGGTCTGCTAGACAAACAGAGGGTACGAGTGCAATATCAATAAGAGAGGGCCGGGGATGTCTGCCTATCTATGCATGTGCGTGTGAGAGATGGGTCGGGATGTATGCAAGGATGATGAGGGGGGACGATATGGTTGTGGTAAGCAGACGTAACTACATAGGAAGATCAACCGCCGTGTGTCCGAGAAAGGGAGAGACATAACTAGTGAGGTAAGTCTATCGATGCGTGGGGAAAAAGAATTATAGTCAACCTAGCTATATGTAGGGAGATCGGTATGTATACATGCATGCATGTGTTAGAAGAAAATAAGGTCCGGAGAGGCGGACGGGGGGGAGGGGTGTGGCTAGGTGGTGGTGCGAGAGGCCTACTATGTCGAGGGGGAGGAGTGTGCGAGTATGAGATCGATGAAAAGAGGGGCGGGAGTGTGCACCTGCGTGGAACCGTATTGAACATAGGGGGCATGGACGGAGAGAAGAGAAGAGGGGAAGTGTGTGTTTGTGGTAGGCACACTTGGCTATAGAGGTATATCGACCGTTGTGTGCCGGAAAGAAGGAGCCGGGGGGCCTACACACACCGTGGGTGAATACTTGTCATAATGTAGGGGGCGGGGCACTATACATTGTGTGATAAACACGGTGTACGTATGGAACATGGTTTAGATTATGAATATCTAGTTAGTACATCAAATGTACTATTATTTGGAATCAACATCAAGTGTATTCAAAAAATTGAATTCGAGTTCCTATAGTACACATAGTTCATATATATCTCTATAGTAATCATGTGGTGTGTTGTTAAGGTAATACACGAATGATGGTTGAAGTTGGCAACAATCATGATTGTAGATTCTTATTCAAATAGAGAAACTAATTCAAATTTAGTTCGAATTGCAGCGGCAGTATAGACATTTGGAATGCACTAAAATGTTGGTATGAGTAGGTTACATGCATTATACAGCCAGCAAAAAAATTTAATTGGACATAACATGGATTCATAGCTTTGAATAGCATTTCTATAGTAAAACGGGACAAGACTCTCTCTTTGTGTGGTGTAAATAGTTTTATTTTTTTCTTTTTTTCGTTGAGGGAAGTGCGAATTGATTTGGTACGTACAAGTACAATATTACACGTTAGGCTTGTCCCTAAAATTCAACCCGTGCCTTGTTATATCCTGAAAATTCTGATATCGTGCTCCCAAAACTCGCGCCTTCACAACCCGCGCCTTGCTATCCCGAAATTACAACGATCGCGAAAACTCCCTCCGGTTGCCAAATCCCAACACGCGAAATCCCCCTTCTAACCCTGAGCCAAAAGGGCCGCTAGTTCAAATCGGTGGGGGTACTTTTGTAACACACCCTACATTTTGGACAAGCGCGCCCCTAAGTCATGGTTCACCCCCTCCCATCGCCTCCTTTTCGCCACTCGAAATCCGAGGCCGCCATAACCTCTTCGCTCCAGCCGCGAAACCCCACCCTCCTCCGTCCGCCGCCTCACCGCTGCCCACCCGGAGCCTCTTCCCTGACGACGTCGCCCACCGCAACAGCTCGATGTCCCTCATCCACCTGCCCGGACGAGGATCCGTCGTCCCTCTGGTTCAGCCGCCCCTTCCTCCACCTCTAAGGAGCTGCTCCGACGATCGCCTCGTCTATCACGGCTCCTCCATCCCCACAGCACCGCCTTAACCTGCTCCACCGGAACCGCAGCATCCTCACTGACTCCTCGGACGAAGCCGAGGCCTACTCGGCGCCACCAAAGAGGTTGTACACTCATCACATCGAACCTTCTCCTTAACTCGACCTTCCCAGCGCCAACGGTGCTCCATCCCGCACCCCCATGGCGCGGCTACCTCGAGGTCGGCGCCGCGGGCGACATCTCCATGGCGGCTCTTCCCCAGTGCGAGGCCCCTTCGGCGGTGGCGTCCATACCAGCCGGATCTTCTACTGCTGCTCCGGCTCTCGCTCGCTCGCGCTGCTGCTGCTCTCCCCCTCGCTCGTGCTGCTCCTCTGCTCCGATTTAGCTACACTTCAGTCCACTGAATCGACTTTTGGGTCAGTCGATTTTCGGGGGGTGGGGGGCTTGCCGGAGTTAAGGAAGAACCACCCGCGGTGGGGAGGGGGGCTCGCCGGAGAGGTACCCCACTATCTATCTAAGGGTTCAGGGTGGGGGTGGTCGCCGGCGGTGGGGGCGCGGTGGTGGAGCGATGGCGTGGGGATCGTCGGAGAAAAAGCTCGGCGCGGGGGGGGGGGGGGCTAGAGTCCTGGCCGGGGCGGCGGCGGACCGGCGGTGGGGAGTGGTTTCGGGGCGGCGAGGCGGCGCGGGAGCGCCATCGGCCGCAGGCAGCGGGGGGCGGTGGTGGCTAGTGGCTCAGGGGGGTGCAGGTTGAAGATGAATTGCAGGCCCTCCCTAAACTACATGTGAATTGCCTCTCTGCTACCATTGCATTCAGTTTTGACAGTAACATTCAGATTCCACAGTAAATTTCAGTTTCGACAGTTAAGTTCAAAGTCAACAGTTTTTACTTCATCTGTTGTAGTCAGGTGGTTTTTGGTGAGGTAAATTTTACATGTATCACTTTTTGGTAATGTATTTTACATCATCTATTGGAGATGCTATTAGAATCCCACTTGAGAAACGATGTCTATCTTGTGCTGCTTCAACCTCGATGTCTTACGGCTCGTCGGAGCTGCTCCAACGACGGAACCATCCATCACAACAGAGCAGTGCCCTGGACGCCATCTACAGATTCCTCAGATCTTCCTCCACACCTCCGATAGCCGCTTCTACCTTAACTTCTTCAGCGACCAACCCAATGATGCTGAGGTTGACACAGCTACAGCAAAGAGGTTGTACACTTGTCGCATCACTTATTACTCTACATTCATGTCGATCCATTAGGGCTATTTTGGTTCAACGGAAAAACATAACAATAGGAAATTTTCCTATGGCACTCTACTATTCAATTATTCATGCATTTAGTTGAAAGGAATGGAGCAAAACATCCACCTGGACCTACTTTTCAAAATCCTATGCATGAAAACAAGACCAAGTGCATTAGTGGCAGAATAACATTGTAACTATACACGCTTTCATATGGTTTCACTTTAATTTGGCCATGTTTCTTTGCATTCCTCTACTCTTCAAATTCCTGTGAACCAAACACCCAAGTTGACAGAAATCATGTGTTTACAAATACTATGTTTCTCATGTGCATTCCTATCCTATTCCGGTGTTTTTCCTATCCCTGCATTTTTAGAATCATACAAGCCAAAGGAGCCCTTACAAAATTACTTCAGTTACAGGTAGGTGTCGAAGAAAACTTTGTGTGGTTTGTCCTGCTCCTGCCACGACGTCGTCACCATCATCGACAGAAGCATCCACCAAACCAGACATCACAACTCCTGACCGTCTTTCACCGCCTCAGATCTCCTTCCCTGCTGCCAGCACCCACCGCAACGGCATCACCATCATCGACTCAGCAGATGAACCTGAGGAGTACACAGGTCCACAAGAGAGGTCGCACCCTTTTGTTTCTGCTTATGTTATGCATTGCTTAATATTACTTGCTACTTTATCGTCCTATTCACCTCTTAGACCCCAAGTCAGGTCCAAATTAATGTTCAAACTTGAGTTCTAAATTAGTTGTGGGGAACATATCAAGGCAGCAAAGAATAGTATCTCTGTCTAATATTTGGTTCACCTAGGGTATGCCTATGTTGTTCATCTTGGGTGGGAAACAAATAGTAAAGCAATCATCATCTGTGTTTTTATTAAATTAAAGCAATCATTAGCCTGCTATCATTATTTTTTGGATCCATCCACTGGTTGTTACCATCACTCTAGATTTCTGCATGCTCTCCTTACATAATCTCACCATATTTTTTTTGTATGCATGTCAGATATTGTACACAGTCATGCTGAACAAGTAGAGAAAAAGAGAAGAGTTTTGCGCGGCAATACAATGTCATGCAGACATCGCTCCATGGTGGGTTCAATGGCAAACCCTGCCCCCCCCTCTCCAGATTGTAATCTAGAGGAAGATATCTGTTCTGAGGAGGATTCAGACGCAGCTGACCACTCCTATTTACCCCCCCCCCCCCAAGGTGTTTGCTCTAACTTGGCATGATGATGTTAGTCATATCATGCATATGTTGCCTTGCAGTGCCTACTTTCGACATCATATATGTCATCTGCTTAGTTTAGACATGTTATGTAATGCCACCTATTTAGTTTCTATATCATATATGGGAATTATGCAGTCTCATGTCTTTTAGCCAGCCATAATATATGTGAAATGTGCAATGCCATCCTGTTTAACCAGCATCATATATTTGAATGATATCTTGCCCATCCTTTTCTTCATTACATTTCCATTTGTCGACAATGTTTGTACATTAAACTACTCTTCCTGTGAATCAGCCATTTGAGTGGGTGATGGAAAAATCTGGAGTGAAAACAAGGCCTTCAGAGCAGACAGTGCTACCTGTTGAAGTAGATCTCTTGCTGGGTCTCGATAGCTCCTCAGAGATGGATTCAGAGACAGATGACCAGTCATATTCCCCCACCGAGGTGTATGCTCTAACTTGGCACGGTTATACTGCTCATATCATGCATATGGTGTCTTGCATTGCATAGTTTAGACATCATATACACAATATTCAACACCATGTTCTTAGTTCAGACATCATATATGTGAATGCCCTCTGCTTAGCATATAAATCACATATGTGAATTAAATCATGAGATCCTGATTACTTAGATAACATGTATGTGAATTATGTCATGCGATCCTGTTTAGTTATTCATCATATCTTTGAATTATGTTATGTTATGCTATCCGGTTTAGATAGACATCATATATGTGAAATTATGTCATGCTATCCGTTTTAGTTAAACAATATACATGTCAACTATTTCATGCCCTCTTTTTTCCACACTATCTATTGCATTTGTCTCTCATAAATGTATGTACATTCAACTATGTTTCATGTTTATCAGCCATTTGAATTGGAGCGGATGATGGCAGTATCTAGCGGAGTAAAAACACGGTCTTCAAATAAAACAGTGCTGCCTCTTGGTGGAGATAGCACCCCGGTTGTACATGCATGAGAACCAGCCCTACCACACATAACCCAAACTCTCGCAGATTGTACCCCTACTACGATGGATAGAGAACCAGCTTCACCCAATCTAACCCCAACCCCAGCAGATAGTAACCCAGTTCCTATTGACACATCACCATCTCCACCACAGAGCTCCAGTGCCCAAAGCGCCAGTACTACCACGGCGAACCCCAACTCCACCAGTTAGTACACCTATTTCTATGGAGAAAGCACAACCAGCCATTCGTAGTTTAGCATCTATCGCATTTGATGTTGTCAAATCCTATGTGCATATCTTCCCATCATGGAAATATTATACTGAAGATGAAGTAAAATTCCAATTGCAGGTGTTTTTCCAGGAGTTATGTGTAAGTAATGTTATTCATGGCAATTACTTTGCTTTGTCCCATACATTCTACCTCCATGATGGTTATAATACAGCAAATTTTCCCATTTTTCTCTATAGAGAAGGACCGATTTGGAAACTCGGGATGAGGTAACCTGTGCTAATACCTCTGCTATCTTCAAGAATGCTTGGTGGCAGTATCGGAATTACCTGAAGAAAACGTACTTCACTGGCAAAGAAACTCATCAAATTCCCTTACGTTCTCCTGAGACACGTTTACTGGACGATGACTGGGAACGGCTTGTTTTTTACTGGTCCTGAACCAAGAATGTGGTAAGGTCTATGAGCTCATTTTCTATTTTAAGTACTATATTCTTGCGTCTTATTGTACTCTGTTCATGTAGAACAAGTGCTTAAACCTGAAGAACAACTATTCTCATTTAAGATTCCATTGCTATCATGCATACTGCTTTGCTCTTGTATCACTGTATTTACTCATACAAACTTATTTTTAAATTGAAGGATCCAATCAAAACTCCAATGGCACAGCTGATATGTTTACGCATGTTTCTTTAATAGGTTTGCTCTTATAAATAGCTCTGTTGATTTCAATTTAAATTGTGTATACAGTTGACTTCTCATATCATGCACATTACTAGCATCACAACAGAGCCAATAGTGTTGTTGTACATGTAGACCCGTGGTACCCATCTGAAATCTTGTTGTGCCGTGTAGTTTCCCACGCTTTGTATTCCTTCAGTGCTGCTTTGTCTTGAACTGATATGATTGAACCGTGTCTCTATTTTGATTTGGCAAGACAATGCAATGACCATAGGACATAGATATATGTTTGTTTGATGATTTTATTATGTACTACTTGGCAATAGAAGACTTGGTAGTTTAATCTTGTCCACCTTACTAATGAACTGATTCACCGAAATGAGTTTCATATACTAGTACATGCTAAACATGTTATGTGTCTGCTTGTTTCTTCTTTTAGAATGCTGACAGAATATTGCGGAAGAGTACCTTATTAAGCAATGGTAAAGGAAGTAATGCAGATAAGGTTCAGGATAGTGAGACATCCTTGTTGGTCTGCAACAAAGCTGATAAAACAGCTAAGGAAAACTATCTTGAAGATAGTGAGACAACCCTAAAGTCCTGTCTTGGTTTAGTGTTCGAGTTACTAGCCACTACCGCTTGCACGAGCTATTCAAACTCACCGTCTAAATCAGTTCGGTTCCCTGAGTCTCAACTACAAGCTAAGAGACATCGATCAGCTGTGCTATGACAAGAAGCGGAAGGACTGTGTGGAAGTCCCTGGAGCATTCAATTTCATACTTTCTGGTGCAACAACAAGCGTTGGAGGATTTTAGCGCCAAACAGGACAAAGCTAATTAATAAGATTGCTAAGCTTATTGCCAGCATGGTGGATACCCAGGATAACGTTTCTTGAGCTCTTCTGAAGTTGTTTCAATTATGGACTTGTTTTGCTGCCGCGTTTATTTGCACTGCTGGCCAATTTAGATGGCCAGTGTATGTAATATGCTGCTTTGTTCCCTATATTTGCACTGGGGGCGAACTTTGATGCCTAGTGGATGTAATATGTGTAATAGCCATAATAGCCTAGCGTTAGTTGCTTGCTTATTTATTTCCTTATTGTCTTGTTTAGTTGTTTGCTTGTAGTCATTGTAGTTCTTTTTCCGCGTTTTTCTAGTGTCCACAATAAACTAGGCCACAATAACCATGGCAACACACGGACTGTTGTGACCATGGTCCTGCTACCTGCTATAGTGACCATGGCCCTCCACGGGCTGTACGATCCATGGGCCTTCCACGGGCGGTAGGATCCATGGGCCTTCTACGGGTCGTCTCATCTATGGGCCTTCTATGGGACGTATAATCATTTCGCCAAACATGGGCCGTACTATTCTTGGACCAATGACGGACCGCAAAATGGACCGTAAATGGGCTAGAGTGGAAATCGTCTGTTTTATGGCCCGACCATAACGGGTCATTAATGTTGGGGAACGCAGAAATTTCAAAAAAAATCCTACGCACACGCAAGATCCATCTAGGTGATGCATAGCAACGAGAGGGGAGAGTGTTGTCCACGTACCCTCGTAGGCCAAAAGCGGAAGCGTTATGACAACGCGGTTGATGTAGTCGTACGTCTTCACGATCCGACCGATCCTAGTACCGAAAGTACGGCACCGCGATCTGCACACGTTCAGCTCAGTGACGTCCCACGAACTCTAGATCCAGCTGAGGTCGAGGGAGAGTTTCGTCAGCACGACGGCGTGCTGATGGTGATGATGAAGTTACCGGCGCAGGGCTTCGCCTAAGCACTGCAATGATATGACCGAGGTGGAAATCTGTGGAGGGGGGCACCGCACACGGCTAAGACAACTGTCAACTCGTGTGTTCTAGGGTGCCCCCTGCCCCCGTATATAAAGGAGCAAGGGGAGGGGGCCGGCGGCCTCATAGGGTGCGCCCCAAGGGCGGAATCCTACTCCTACTAGGAGTAGGTTCCCCCTTTCCTAGTCCAACTAGGAGGGGAAGGAAAGAGGAGGAGGGGAGAAGGAAAGAGGGGGCCGGCCCCCAAAGCCCTAAACCAATTGAGTTTGGGCCTAGGGGGCGCGCCCCACAGCTCCCTTGCTGCCCTCTATTTCCACTAAGGCCCATGAAGGCCCATTGACCCCACGGGGGGTTCCGGTAACTCCCCGGTACTCCGGTATTTATCTGGTGACCCCCTGAACCTTTCCAGTGTCCGAATATAACCTTCCAATATATCAATCTTTATGTCTCGACCATTTCGAGACTCCTCGTCATGTCCGTGATCTCATCCGGGACTCCGAATAACCTTTGGTACATCAAAACACATAAACTCATAATACCGATCGTCATCGAACGTTAAGTGTGTGGACCCTACGGGTTCAAGAACTATGAAGACATGACCGAGACTCATCTCCGGTCAATAACCAATAGCGGAACCTGGATGCTCATATTGGCTCCTACATATTCTACGAAGATCTTTATCGGTCAAACCGCATACCAACATACGTTATTCCCTTTGTCATCGGTATGTTACTTGCCCGAGATTCGTTCGTTGGTATCTCAATACCTAGTTAAATCTTGTTACCGGCAAGTCTCTTTACTCGTTCCGTAATGCATCATCCCTCAACTAACTCATTAGTCACATTGCTTGCAAGGCTTATAGTGATGTGCATTACCGAGAGGGCCCAGAGATACCTCTCCGATACAGGGAGTGACAAATCCTAATCTCGATCTATGCCAACTCAACAAACACCATCGGAGACACCTGTAGAGCATCTTTATAATCACCCGGTTATGTTGTAACGTTTGATAGCACACAAGGTGTTCCTCCGGTATTCGGGAGTTGCATAATCTCATAGTCAGAGGAACATGTATAAGTCATAAAGAAAGCAATAGCAATAAAACTAAACGATCATTAATGTTAAGCTAATGGATGGGTCTTTTCCATCACATCATTCTCTAATGATGTGGTCCCGTTTATCAAATGACAACACATGTCTGTGGCTAGGAAACTTAACCATATTTGATTAACGAGCTAGTCAAGTAGAGGCATACTAGGGACACTCTGTTTTGTCTATGTATTCACACATGTATCATGTTTCCGGTTAATACAATTCTAGCATGAATAATAAACATGTATCATGATATAAGGAAATAAAATAATAACTTTATTATTGCCTCTAGGGCATATTTCCTTCAGTTAATAGGCCGTAATTGATGACGCTATGAAAATAGACCAACGTGTTAACGGGCCACAAACAGGCCGACTGTAACCACGGGCTGAATTTGGCCCACAAGCGGAACGGGCCAGTAACGGACCGTAAGTAATCGAATTTTGGAAATGAGCCCAAGAATAAATGGGCCCTTAGAAGGCCGAAAGTTAACATGGGCTGGAAACGGCCGACGGACTAATGGGTGGTTAATGGGTATAAAGCGATACACTGTTTGGGCCAGTTTCACCATGGGTCGTTAATGGGCCAAGAGTTACAAAGGGCCTCATATGGGCAGAAAGACGTCATGGGCCATACATGGGCCGGAAGTTACAATGGGCTGGAATTATACTGGACGGCCTAGATGATGCTACTGGGCCTAATTCGGATAAGCCGTAATGGGCCATGACCTAGAGGGCTGTAAATGGGCTATATGCGAACATGCCGTTAACAGGCTTTCCGTGGACCGGCCCGCTACCTTTTGACCAAGTCAAACGGGCCGGCCTTTTCATCGGAATGGGCCTCTGTTCGGCCGTGCCACATGTCTATGTATCATAGGCTCCTTCGGTCCAATGAGTGGATGACATCTGTCCCAACGGTGAGGCAACACGTGGTTCCTCTAGCCATTGAGAATTTTACACGTGGAAAATCCCTATTGGCCCGGGCTGTTAATGGGTTATCAGGTCCAAACCGGAACCCGATAGCTTAACGGCGACCCATTACGGTGGATGCCACGTGTCGGTTACCCTTGACGAAAGCAATTCTATGACGCGCGATTTGTCGTCATGGAAGTGGACACTTCCGTGATGATAATTTTGGTAATGTCATGGAACACTTCTACGACAGCACAGGTATGACTATCTTGATTCTGTCATAAAATCGTAATGGATGTACATGCATGACAAAAAAACGTGACCTACTATGACAAACACGTATCATCACAGAAGTGTATTTTTTGTAGTGATACCATATCATCATACCACATCACAATCATTTTAATGCAATGTTGACATCCAAGATAAATCATTATCCACTCCTAGCTACTTAAGCATGGAATGAGAAACTATAATCTCTAATTTTCATTGTAAACATGTTTGATCATAATATGCTGAATTATTGATATGAGAACATACCTATTTCTCTCTGCCACAGCCAGTTCACCAAATATCAAACATATTTACAAAAATAGAACAAGTTGAGTTCATACCTGTTTCTCTCTACCACAGCCAGTTCACCAAATATCATCATTATTGCCTTTTACTTGCACGACCGAATGATATGAGAATAATAGTAGTGCAAGAGTGCCATAGACTAAGCTGGAATCTGCAAACATTTTTTTCAAAAGGAGAAGACAAGGTAATTTGCGCTCTCTGTTAGATCAACAATAATGCATATGAGAGCCACTCAATATTTTCATCGTGGTCTTCTCCGTGGTATGACTCGATAAAAAGAAAAGAATTTCAGAGAAACACACTAAAATATTTTTGGAGTTTTTGGTTTTCTTGAAGAAAGCAAAACTAAAGAAAGAAAAGCAAAACAAGAACTATTTACACAGGAAAGCTCCCAACAAGCAAGAAGAAGGACAAGGAAATATTTTTGGGTTTTCTTTTTAATATTACAACAAACTAAACTAGAAAGAAAAACCGAAAAGAAACAAGAAACATTTTTTTGGATTTTCTCAAAGTTTTTCAAACACACAAGAAGAAAGCGATAAAATAAATCTAGTATGGATAATACAATGAAAAAGTGTGGACACCGACTACTGGATTGAAATGTGTGAACATGAATGTAATGTCGGTGGAAATACATACTCCCCCAAGCTTATGCTTTTGGCCTAGCTTGGTAATCACCATCCGCAGCCTGCATAGTAGTTAGAGTGGTAGCTCACGGAGGCTCTTGGTGCAACCAGCTCAGCCCGCCGAGCAGCTATGACCTCTGTGTTGTGCGCACGGGCCTCGCTCTTAGGAACATAATATCTTCCTTTGCTGTGAAAATCAAAGAGAGCAGGTGCAGGCAAAAAGGTATCCACAATGGATTCTTTATTGAATCACAAGTTATAAGTATAGTTATCTATTTCACCCTTAAGGAACTTCTAGTGCTTCATGGCCTCAAAGTCTAAGTACTGAGTAGGTAAGATGGGGTCATAAGGCAGAGGTGTAACACCGACCTCTTTAGCTAACAGAGAAGCATAAATCCCACCATAAAAATAACCACTACCAGCATTGTGTAGCAATTTGCGTGCAACAATTGCTCGAAGATTATAACATTTAATTCCAGTCAGAGCAGTGTGTATGAGGCTCAAGTTAGGGGCACAAAATGTGATGCAATCCTGCTTGCCTATAATGCATTTGCCATTAAAGAGTGCAAAGTATTGAATCAATGGGAAATGAATGCTCTTTATTCTACCTTGTGTCACTCCTCTAGTCTCACCATATCAAAGGCTAGTCAAGAATATCTCATACTCAGATCTTGGTGGTTCGTCCAGCGAACCCCAAAATGGAATTTTACAAATACCACTAAATGCATCTAGAGGCATGGTAAAAGGGTGGTCATAAAGTTTAAACAAAACTCTAGACTCACGAGGATGAAATTTAAATTCTTTACTAAAAGATTCTGTGAGGCTAAGATGTTGGTGAAGGGGAACGCAGCAGAAAACAAAAAATTTCCGACCTACGCACCAGCCCAGGACCACTATGGAGACTGCATACAAGGTTTGATCTTTTTCGTTACCGACACGTAGCGCAGCGGGAAGTAGAGTCGATGACGATCGGCGGTGCAGATCCCCGCAGCTAGGATTTACAACCTCCCAACCGCGAGGATGTATACCCTCATCTGCTCCTCAGACAACCCTTCGGGAGGCGGTCGAACAGCCCCCCCGGACGGTGTCGCGGACAGCCCTTCGGGAGGACCTTCGAAACTCGAACGGTCACTCGGACAGCCCTTCGGGAGGACCTTCGAAACTCGGACGGTCACACGGACAGCCCTTCGGGAGGCACTCACGAACTAAGACCGAAACTACGATCTCTCTACAGAGTTGCACACATACAGTGTCATCTATCCGGCAGGGCTTCGCCGTCCAGAACTAGTTCCTGTCGGAACCCAGACAGCCTTACGGCTCTACGAAACTCTTTTCATGGGAGGGAGAGAAGAAGCCAGATAATGCATGGCATGTGTATGAGAGCAAGGGATGATCCTTTAGGCAGCCCCCTCCACCCCTATTTATAGGCCAAGCCCAAGGGTGGCTTCTCCAAGAAGCCAAGGGGGGAAATACCAAAAAGGCCCTCAAGGTGGCTTCTCCAAGAAGCCAAGCAAAAAACACTTTCACTATTCATGACGACATTTTTCAGCGTCCGTTCGAACTGAAAATATTTATGTGGGCTCAGAACATTTCCAGTACCCACTAAAATAATTTTCAACGCGTTCCGAAACAATTTCGGTTTAGTGATTTTCATCTGCGAAAAGCAAACAAGAATGCGTTTTCACTATTCATGAAGACAATTTTTCGCGTCCACTAAATCCGAAAATATTTCTGTGGGTCGAATAATTCCAGTACCCACTAAAATGATTTCGGATTCGTTCTGAAACAATTTCAGATTAGTGAATTTCATCTGCGAAAAACATCTGAAGTGGTTCCGGCAGCTCCGGAGCATATCCGGTTATTATCCCGGAAAATTCCAGAAAGCTTCCAGAATGATTCTGGCATCCTCCAAGAATTATCAGGCATGTGCCGAAACCAATTTGACTTTATGGTATCCCCTGAAACAACCTTTCAGTTTCATCGGAACTCATCAGGTGACCTCTCTCTGCGGAACTTTTTCGCTGTCCGAAACTTTTCCGGTGTCCGAAACTTTTTCGATGATTTTCTCTCAGTCCCTGTCTAGTATTCAGCAGATAGATGACCCTTAAGCGTGTGACCCTATAGGTTCGGTGAAGTATAGACATGACCTGGAACCCCTTCCGATCAATGATCAACATCGGAGCCGTGGACACCCATATTGATCCCTATACCCACACGAATGAATATTCGAGTGAACCTCCAGTTGAGGTGAGCTATTCCTGTTGCTTCACGATATATCACAAACACCTGAGGTGAGATTTATTGCATCCCCGTGGGCCAACACTTTCTCCACTATGCAAGTTACCTCGTTACCGGTTTTGTTCTCTTTTCTCGTTTCGTGTTCCGGCATCCCCGTGATCAAATCACAAAGTGTCTAGCCAGACGATGATGGACACCGTAACACCGAGTGGGCCCGAGTATATCTCTCCATCGTCGGAGGAGCAAATCCCAATCTCGAGCTATCAAGTTACTTAACATACTTTCCCATGAACCCGTAAGCCGCCGTAATAGCCATCCAATTACGGATGACGTTTAACAAACCCCAAAGTTCATGAAGCAAGCATGAAGAAACTCGATACTCTCATGGTCTAAGGAATTATGCAAACATTAACTATCTCTGTGTTATAAACCATTAACTTGTGACAAATGTATCTCATAGCATAACATCAATTCGGGTCGATTCAACACAAATGTCCTTCCTGACATTGTGCCCTCAAAGTTGCTTGGCATAGACATGCCCATGATTGGGAAAACATAATCATCATGCAACACTTGAGCTAGTCTTAGAGGCACGACTAGGAATACATTTTACCGTTTATTATTTCACACGTGCATATGGGTTCTCCCCAGAGCCTTTATGGATATACGGGCTCGGGAACCAAAGCAGTTATAGCATGGAACATAAACATAATTATGAACAGGGAGATAATCAATAACATTTATTATTACCTCTAGGGCATATCTCCTACAGACTCCCACTTGCACTAGAGACAATAATCTAGCTTATGCTAATGCACTTCACACCTGTGGCACACCGGTGTAAATATGCTTCGCTTGTGGTATAGCCTGATGTCCAACGGATCTGACGACTTCAGCTCCGTGTGTATCTTTGCATGTCCTCGCGTTTTCACGTTTTCACAAAATTCATATTTTGTGTGGACTTGGCTTTGTATGTATGTGAATCACAGGTCGAACCTGGATTCCTCAGACTGAGTTATGGAGCAACTATCTGCAGTAGTGTCCCATTGTCAAAAGCCATCTTGGAACCATACTAAGTTCATGAATGAACTATATGATTCAACATCTTCTTTGTCGCTTCTAAAGCGTCAACATACTTAGCCCTTGTTATAGAATTCGCCACAGTAACTAGTTTGAACAAATTCCAACTAACTGTGCCACCACATTGTGTGTTACACAAAACCCTTAATTTAAATCGAAAATCGCATGGAGAAAAGATGAAGACTGTATCGATGTAACATTTTACAACGAACTCTTCATGATCTTTGCTTGCGAGAAAACCATGTCATCAGTACTTACTCTAGTACTCTGTGACATCTTTCACTGTTGTCCCATGATCAGTAATTTGATCACTTTGGTATCCATACTCGCAACACCTTGGGAGTATCGGACATATCTGGTTGTTTTACATACCATGGAATACATGATTAATCCAAACACAAAAGTGTGTGGAATCTGCATCATGTATTTTACTCATCAGTGTTTTGGGACACCGAGTCTTGCAAAAACTCTTTCCATGTGACTTTGGCAAGAATCACTCCTTGGCGTTTTAAATGCTAAAAGGTTTTAGCATCTTGTCAATATGTATTCATTGCTTAGCCCCATTAGGTAAATCTGTCTCCATAGATCATCATGCCTAATATTGAGGCTATTTAGCCTAAGCACTTCATCGAAAAACTATTTTCAAATGAAGTCCTAATTTGTGTCAAGAAATTTATTTCCAATTACCAATGTGCCAAGCACATAAGGTTTTTAGAAATATTATTATGCTCCCACTTACTTTCTTGAATTACAAGCATCTTCGTTACCCATTGATGAAGTCAAAACCCCTTTGACCATTTCATCAAAACACGAAGATTCCAACTCCATTTTGCTCTCTTCTGTCCATTGCTGGAACTCTGAAGTTTGCATACCTACTAGCATCCTCTGGATCGACAAATTACTTTGGACTGTATCATATACAAGTCCTAGCTTTCATTTCCATCAGATGGAAATCCTTTTATCATCCATGTTTCATATCTCATGATTGAAATATGTATTAATTGCTAGTTCAACCCGAACCGACTTTAAGCATCGCTACGATGAAAACAACCTCATCGTAGTCAACTCTTGAACTTGTTATTTCAACAAGTCGAGCTTTATGGATAAAACATTTTATCCGTATCAGTTTTAAGTTCCACAAATATTCGTTAGACTCTAAGTCTTCCGAAAGGTGTATCAAGGTTTTAATCTTGAATCACTTATATGGAAACTAACTCGGGTTGTATTGGCATTTAGCCAATTCCGGAGTCAGGGCCCATCAACGCTTCCTTGTGTATCGTAGGTATAATGTTGTCTAACAACAATATCTCGTTTGCGCACCTGAGAAGTTTGCACGAGCCTTGCCTACGTGGTTCAGCTGCAAGTTCGACCGAAGTTCATACATTTTATTGTAGAGACTTCCGTATCAGTCGTAGTAGGAAACTCTGGAATTACTTCCAAGGTCTCTTTCCTTTGATCTGATGACGTAGATACTGTTTATCTCGTCGAGTTGCACTATTCTCCCACTCACCTTTTTGAAAGAACCATTCTCTTTAAAAGCACACCGTTTCGCGGCAAAACTATTTGCCTCGGTATAGTGAGGGAGGAATACCCAACATTTTGGTATAACCTACAAAGTAGCACTTGTCTGATTTGGAATAGGTTTGTAACCTTTTACACAAGCCCCATATTCCAAATGTTAAGAAAAGAAATAAGATGGTTGGGCGTACCATACCATGGCTTCATTTCAACAGACCCGATGTAGCTCTTTTCAGTGTAAAAGCCGCAGTCTCTAAAGCATCACTTTAAAAGGGATAATGGCAAATTTATTTATGTCATCTTTGACCTTACCATGTCATAAATGGTTTGATTACATCTCCACGGACTTTCCACTTGCAGTGGTGTTCCGGGAGGTGCAAGTTATGAAACCCCTTTCACAACTCATCAGACATTCGCTAAACATGTAACTCAAATATTCCTTTGTGCAATCAAATTGCAGAAACATAATTTTCTTGTTACAATAACTTCTACTTCAAAAGATCCAGACTTACGTCTCATCAAGTAAATATCCATATATCTACTTGAGTCATTTCTGAAGATAAATAAATCCACCACTAACAACACTTATCGGACTACACACATCAAATGTATGATCACTAATAAGTTTGTTGTTCGTTCCTTATGGCCTGTGAACGGTATTTTAGTCACTTCACTTTTCGGAGGAAAGTTGCAAGTGTCAGATGATTCAAAATCAAAAAGACTTCAAAATCCATCATAATGGAATTTTCCATGCGGGTTTCTCCAATGTGACCAAATGTAGTGCCACACTTGTGTGGTATTCTTTTAGTCTTGCGACATTTAGCGTCAGTGTTATGGATGTATCATATTACCCTCAATATTCATAACATACGTCCCATCGATGATGGAAGTATGGCCCTTATGTTATTCATAATACTTAACAACAATTGTTGTTTTTATGAACAACTCTTTTGCAACAAACATTGTGCAATGGGCTAGAGTGTATGAAACTCTAAAATGAATTATGAAAGTAAACCCAGAGGTATTGTATTATTATCAATATTCATAACATACATCTCATTCATAATGAAAGTATGGCCCTTGTGTTATTCATAACATCGAACATAAAAAGTTCTCTTATGAACAACCTTCTTGCAAGATACCTTATGCAATGGGATAGAGTTTGTAAAACTCTAAATGAATTATGAAAATAAATACAGACGGCAATACACCGATGGAAGGTATAGTAACATTTACTATGTTCCCTGTGTATACCTTAACCTCATTTCTAGCTAGTCTTTCAGGCCATAGTAGTTCTTACATCGAGTTGCAACAGAATGCAATCGAGCGGGCATTTTTGTGATGAACTCACAATACCCAAGAATTAGTGATTAACATGTTTAACCATAATTCGCAAGAACTATATCTTTGACCAGCCTTCTATACATCAAAAACTTGTATGACATTCATACATGAGCTGGATATTCCACTCTTCTTTCCTTTTGCCTTTATACTTCTAACAGTTTAACTTTTAGTATTTCTCCTACTCTCAGAAGAAGCACCCAACTTAAGAGTGGCATTAGCCCCGGACTTCCTAGGCGTGTAAGTCATACTAACACCCTTTGGACACTTCCTTTCTCTTTAAGTTGTTGTTTTATTCACCTTTCATTATATGACAGGCGTTCTTCTGGATCCCTTTACCAACAGTCAAATGCATAGTAAACACTTTTACTAATACTTGCAAACAAACATTGCTTTGTTTGTATCTGAAAATAATTTTCAGTTCCATGAATATCATATAACTATCCCAACTTTCGAAGTTTGGGTTTCATGGAAGCAAACATATTCCACTTGACCGTAACAGAATTCTAGCTTTTGGATCGAAGGACGAGAGTGACATGATCCATAGCATTAGCGGGAGGATACGGAAAGCATGCGATAGGACAAAGTCCTTCTCGGCACTTTTGAGGACAATCCTCATATTACGTTACCAATCGTAAAGTTTTAACCAGATATTTAACAGCTATTCAATTTTAATAGGGAAGGTGGAAATGCGAGCCATTATTCTACAACTATTATGCAAGAAACACTTAGACAGTGTTCATAATTAATTGCACTGAGAATTAAACATGTTAATTCAACAGTGCTCTCACAATTAATTTTGAGTGATACAAGATCCAGACTTCAATTCATCGCCATAGAATCATCATCTCATAACGGGAATTTTAATCGGTAGGCCAACTTGCCGATCACATCTCTATGTGACTCTTGCTCATCTTTCGATGCGTGTGTTCCGAGCTCAGGACGATCCTGCCATGAACGTCAAGACAACCAAGTGATCTTGCTGCGAGGTCTGACCTCACCGCCTCACACTTCTCTAATCGTTCGTACCCATGCATCCATGGCGCACCCCGAAAAGATAGGTGCCGTGACGGTGCTACACTTGGGAGAACACTAACTACTTGATATTTTAAGTGAGAGATCACCCTAATAAAAGCGACTACCGCGCAATCAAGAAGGGTGCATCATAAGGGATAAACATCTCAGGCAATTCATAATAGCATGATATGGTATAGCCCTTTCTGATGGAGAAGTATTTCATTTCTTCGTCTTCGGCATTCGCGTCGGTGTTCACCTTCGCGAAGATTGCCACCACCTTGTCGATGCACCAGATAATATTGCTATCTCTATAGCTAACAAAATAATGCATTACAACAAGGTTGACACGCAGGTCATTAAAGTGCAATCATATGGCTCCAGCCATCATGCCGAATCATGACACGCAGGTCATGTTAATCAAATTACATCATATAGTCATCTCATACATAATCGAATTAGTATGAGCACTGCTATACCACATCACATGCACATCCTGCAAAACCAAGTTAGACGCCTCTAATCGGTTTATGCAAAATTTATTTTACGTGGCTTCTAAGGTTTTGACTTAAACCGCAGCGACCAACGTTCATCATCAAGTATGATAGTTCATGTCGCTAGATTAACTTTGCAGGGTGTATGAAGCACGAGACAATAAAATCTCGAACCCCATACTAAACTTCGTCATACGCATGACCCCCGTGCAGATCATATCTGCATTGCCCTATCGTCTGCGAATTTCATCTTTCTTTTGACTACGGCAGAACCCAAAGAACTGATAGCACTTCCATGATCAATCAGGATCACAGATTGCCAGAACTTTGTCAAATTCCACCATGCTGTCTCGAGATTGAGCAAACGCAAATTCTAGGGAAGCAACAAGAACATCGGGTAACAGATTTCATCTGTCACCCGCATAAATAATTTTCAGCAATAGATCTCATCTACTACCTAATTATATTATGCAATACCCATACATCTCTATGTATTCTAGATCGCAACCTGCATCTATGCATAGCACGGCTCATGATGCCACTGAAGGGGAACGCAGCAGAAAACAAAAAATTTCCGACCTATGCACCAGCCCAGGACCACTATGGAGACTGCATACAAGGTTTGATCTTTTTCGTTACCGACACGTAGCGCAGCGGGAAGTAGAGTCGATGACGATCGGCGGTGCAGATCCCCGCAGCTAGGATTTACAACCTCCCAACCGCGAGGATGTATACCCTCATCTGCTCCTCAGACAACCCTTCGGGAGGCGGTCGAACAGCCCCCCCGGACGGTGTCGCGGACAGCCCTTCCGGAGGACCTTCGAAACTCGAACGGTCACTCGGACAGCCCTTCGGGAGGCACTCACAAACTAAGACCGAAACTACGATCTCTCTACAGAGTTGCACACATACAGTGTCATCTATCCGGCAGGGCTTTGCCGTCCAGAACTAGTTCCTGTCGGAACCCAGACAGCCTTACGGCTCTACGAAACTCTTTTCGTGGGAGGGAGAGAAGAAGCCAGATAATGCATGGCATGCGTATGAGAGCAAGGGATGATCCTTTAGGCAGCCCCCTCCACCCCTATTTATAGGCCAAGCCCAAGGGTGGCTTCTCCAAGAAGCCAAGGGGGGAAATACCAAAAAGGCCCTCAAGGTGGCTTCTCCAAGAAGCCAAGCAAAAAACACTTTCACTATTCATGACGACATTTTTCAGTGTCCGTTCGAACTGAAAATATTTATGTGGGCTCAGAACATTTCCAGTACCCACTAAAATAATTTTCAACGCGTTCCGAAACAATTTCGGTTTAGTGATTTTCATCTGCGAAAAGCAAACAAGAATGCGTTTTCACTATTCATGAAGACAATTTTTCGCGTCCACTAAATCCGAAAATATTTCTGTGGGTCTTAGAATAATTCCAGTACCCACTAAAATGATTTCGGATTCGTTCTGAAACAATTTCAGATTAGTGAATTTCATCTGCGAAAAACATCTGAAGTGGTTCCGGCAGCTCCGGAGCATATCCGGTTATTATCCCGGAAAATTCCAGAAAGCTTCCAGAATGATTCTGGCATCCTCCAAGAATTATCAGGCATGTGCCGAAACCAATTTGACTTTATGGTATCCCCTGAAACAACCTTTCAGTTTCATCGGAACTCATCCGGTGACCTCTCTCTGCGGAATTTTTTCGCTGTCCAAAACTTTTCCGGTGTCCGAAACTTTCGATGATTTTCTCTCAGTCCCTGTCTAGTATTCAGCAGATAGATGACCCTTAAGCGTGTGACCCTATAGGTTCGGTGAAGTATAGACATGACCTGGAACCCCTTCCGATCAATGATCAACATCGGAGCCGTGGACACCCATATTGATCCCTATACCCACACGAATGAATATTCGAGTGAACCTCCAGTTGAGGTGAGCTATTCCTGTTGCTTCACGATATACCACAAACACCTGAGGTGAGATTTATTGCATCCCCGTGGGCCAACACTTTCTCCACTATGCAAGTTACCTCGTTACCGGTTTTGTTCTCTTTTCTCGTTTCGTCTTCCGGCATCCCCGTGATCAAATCACAAAGTGTCTGGCCAGACGATGATGGACACCATAACACCGAGTGGGCCCGAGTATATCTCTCCATCATCGGAGGAGCAAATCCCAATCTCGAGCTATCAAGTTACTTAACATACTTTCCCATGAACCCGTAAGCCGCCGTAATAGCCATCCAATTACGGATGACGTTTAACAAACCCCAAAGTTCATGAAGCAAGCATGAAGAAACTCGATACTCTCATGGTCTAAGGAATTATGCAAACATTAACTATCTCTGTGTTATAAACCATTAACTTGTGACGAATGTATCTCATAGCATAACATCAATTCGGGTCGATTCAACACAAATGTCCTTCCTGACATTGTGCCCTCAAAGTTGCTTGGCATAGACATGCCCATGATTGGGAAAACATAATCATCATGCAACACTTGAGCTAGTCTTAGAGGCACGACTAGGAATACATTTTACCGTTTATTATTTCACACGTGCATATGGGTTCTCCCCAGAGCCTTTATGGATATACGGGCTCGGGAACCAAAGCAGTTATAGCATGGAACATAAACATAATTATGAACAGGGAGATAATCAATAACATTTATTATTACCTCTAGGGCATATCTCCTACAGTTGGTTGCACTTATCTTCTATGTAGGGACCGAGCTCAGCGTTGTGAACATATTGCTCAAATTCTTCCTTAATACTTGCACTCACCATAAAATCGTTGCATTGCCATAGGCAGGATTTGATAGCTGCTTCTCGTATCGAACTTGCGCTTGGTTCAACATAAGAACAGCGCACTGAGCCATTACTAGATGATGCCTCCGAAGACCTCCTCGACGAACTCCTAAAGAAACTCATCTTATTCCTATAATAAAATTCTGAAATTTTTAGTCCACAATTTTTTTGTCAACAAAACTTCACAAGATTGATAGAAACTACTCATAGAGATGCATAGAGGCCATATCAAGCATTCAAACTACTTAGAACTCTAATAATTCAATATGCAAGCTCATCTACAGCAGCACCAAGAGTAGAGAATTATTCAAAATATAAATCACTAAAGCAAAAACTAATTGGAGCAATGGAGGAGTCACATACCAAGTAGCAATCCCCCAAAACAGTTTTGGAAATGGAGCTTTGAGCTAAGAGATCGAAATCCGCGGGTTTGAGAGCAAGGACACGAGTGAGAGAGAGAGAGCAATGGTGATTTTTTCTGGAGGTAGGTGATGACATGGACTAAAGAGATAAGTGAGGGGGCCCACGCGGGGACCACAACCCACCAGGGCGTGCCTGGGGCTGCTAGCGCGCCCAGGTGGGTTGTGCCCACCTGGTGCACCCCCCCCCCTCTGATGTTATTTGTACTAAAAATTCAGAAATATTCAGAAAAAATGTATTAATTTTCAGGGCATTCTGAGCACTTTTACTTTTGGGTTATTTTTTTATTTCACGAAAAATCCAGAAAACAGGATAAACATGGTATTTTATTTTATTTAACTAAGAAAAATAGAAAACAAAGGGTAACGACAGAAGGTAGTGCCTACTAAATTCATCAACTTCATACCTCTAAAAAATGATCCATTAATAAGGTTGATCAAGTCTTATTAACAACCACCTTCGATTAGCATGAAACCAAAGAACTTTCATAAAACACTAAGTTACCTCAACGGGGATATGCATGTCCCCAACAATAAGCATTTCATATTTCTTTTGGTAGTATGTAGAGGTAGTTGAAAACTTCCAATAGTGAGTGCCGGAGATTTTTCAATAACATTAATACCATTCACTTGGAACTGTTTCTTCGGAAAGTGCACCATATGTTCATTACCATTGATATGAAATGTGACCTTGCTTTTATTGCAATCAATAGCAGCCCCTGCAGTATTCAAAAAAGGACTACCAAGGATAATCGACATGTTGTCGTCCTCGGGCATCTCAAGTATAACAAAGTCAGTTAAGATGGTAACATTTGCGACAACAACGGGCACATCCTCACAAATACCGATAGGTATGGCAGTTGATTTATCAGCCATTTGCAAAGATATTTCAGTATGTGTGAGATTATTCAAATCAATTCTTTTATATAAGGAGAAAGGCATAACACTAACACCGGCTCCTAAATCACACAAAGCAGTTTTAACATGGTTTCTTTTGATGGAGCAAGGTATAGTTGGTATCCCCGGATCTCCAAGTTTTTTAGGTACTCCATCCTTAAAAGAATAATTAACAAGCATGGGGGATATTTCAGCTTCCCGTATTTTTTTCTTATTAGTGATGATGTCTTTCATGTATTTTGCATAAGGGGCCACCTTTAAAATATCGTCAAGCGAGTGCGCAAAAAGACTGGCCCAAGCATTTCAGCAAAGCATTCAAAATCTTCATCATCTTTCTTTTTAGTTGGTTTTGGTGGAAAGGGCATGGGTTTTTGAACCCATGGTTCTCTTTCTCTTCCATATTTTCTAGCAACAAAGTCTCTTTTATCATATCTTTTGTTTTTAGGTTGTGGGTTATCAAGATCAACGACAGGTGCTATCTTGACATCCTTATTTGCTGGTTTATCATTGTCTAGTTGAGTGTCTTCATAAACATCATCATTATCACTAGATGAATGTTCATTACAAGATTGAGTTTCAGCATCAGAGATAGAAACATCATTATTTTCTTCAGGAGGCTTTTCTATTTCAGGTTCACTAGAGGTATGCAAAGTCCTGTCATTTTTTTCCTTTTCCTTTTTAGAAGGACTAGGTGCGTCAGTGTTAATTCTTTGAGAGTCTTGTTCAATTCTTTTTGGGTGTCCCTCAGGATAAAGTGGCTCCTGAGTCATTCTACCTCCTCTAGTTACTACTCTAATAGCATGATCATTGATATTATTGTTCATTTCATCAAGTAACTCTCTTTGAGATTTAGCAACTTGTTCTAACTGAGTATGAACCATAGAAGCATGTTTTCCTACGCCTCTAACATCATTAGAGATTCTAAATAACAAGTCACTCAAGCAAGCAATCGTATTGCTACTTCTTGAGCTTGCGTTGGTTTTCCCTTGAAGAGGAAAGGGTGATGCAGCAAAGTAGAGATAAGTATTTCCCTCAGTTTGAGAACCAAGGTATCAATCCAGTAGGAGGTACACGCAAGTCTACAATCTATGCACCTGCATAAACAATCAAACACTTGCACCCAACGCGATAAAGAGGTTGTCACTCCCTTCACGGTCCCTTGCAAAGGTGAGATCTCATAGAGATAGATATAAAAGATTACTAAAATGTAAAAAAATAAAAGTATATAAATTGCAGCAATATATTTTTGGGTTTTTTGGTTTATAGATCTGAAAATATATGATGGAAAATAGACTCGGGGGCCATATGTTTCACTATAGGCTTACGGTGGGCAAACAAATTATTGTCGAGCAATTGATAGAAAAGCGCAAAGTTATGACAATATCCAAGGCAATGATTATGAATATAGGCATCACGTCCGTGTCAAGTAGACCAAAATGATTCTGCATCTACTACTATTACTCCACACATCGACAACTATCCAACATGCATCTAGAGTATTAAGTTCATACGAATGGAGTAACGCCTTAAGTAAGATGACATGATGTAGAGGGATAAACTCAAGCAATATGATGAAAACCCCATGTTTTTACCATTGATGGCAACAATACAAATACGTGTCTCGCTACCCCTACTTTGCCACTGGGTGAGGACACCGCAAGATTGAACTCAAAACTAAGCACCTCTCCCATTGCACGAAGAACCAATCTAGTTGGCCAAACCAAACCGATAATTCGAAGAGAAATACAAAGATATCAAATCATGCATATAAGAATTCAGAGAAGATTCAAATAATATTCATAGATAAACCGATCATAAATCCACAATTCATCGGATCTCGACAAACACACCGTAAAAGAATATTATATCGGATAGATCTCCAAGAACATCAAGGAGAACATTGTATTGAAGATCCTAGAGACAGAGAGAGAAGAAGCCATCTAGCTACTAGCTATGGACCTGTAGGTCTGTGGTATACTACTCACGCTTCATCGGAAGGGCAACAGAGTTGATGTAGAAGCCCTCCGTGATCGAATCCCCCTCCGGCAGGGTGCCGGAAGGGGCCCCAAGATGGGATCTCAAGGGAACAGAAGGTTACGGCAGCGAAAAAGTATTTTGGTGGACGCTTCTGGTCGTTTGGGAATATTTGAGAATTTATAGAGCAAAAATTAGGGTTGGAGGAGTCCCGTGGGGCCCACAAGCCAGGGGTGCACCTTGAGGGCTTGTGGAGCCCTCGGGACTCTTCTGGGCCCCTCTCCCAGTTTGCTGGGTGGCTTTTGGTCCAAGAAAAATCATCACGAAAGTTTTATTCCGTTTGATATTCCTTTTCTGTAAAACTCAAAAACAAGGAAAAACAGAAACTGGCACTGGGCTCTAGGTTAATAAGTTAGTCCCAAAAATAATATAAAATAGCATATTAATGCATTTAAAACATCCAAAACAGATAATATAATAGCATGGAATAATAAAAAATTATAGATACGTTGGAGACGTATCACATATCATAGTTGTATTTCAATTCTTCCATCACATTTTCACTGTAGTGATCTTGTTTTCTAATGTAGTTATCAAACTCATAAAGGCATTGACTAGGATGCATATTATAAGGATTGTCCTTTTCATCAAATTTCATTAAAGAGTTTACCTCTACCACCTTGGGTGGTGGTGCATCAAGTATGTGTATCACTTCAATAGGAGGTAAATTTTAACATCCGCTGCTTTAATACGTCTTTCTCTCATACTTTACTTTGCCTCTTGCATATCTTCAGGACTAAGATATAAGATACCCCTCTTCTTCGGAGTGGGTTTAAACGGTGGTTCAGGAAGAGTCCAATCATCATAATTTTTTCAATATGTTATGCAATAATTCCTCAACATGTTCAACAGTTCATTCCCTGAAAACACAACCAGCACAACTATCTAGGAAGTCCCTAGAAGCATCGGTTAATCCATTATAGAAGATATCAAGTATTTCATTTATCTTAAGTGGATGATCAGGCAAAGCATTAAGCAATTGGAGGAGCCTCCCCCAAGCTTGTGGGAGACTCTCTTCTTCAATTTGCACAAAGTTAAATATTTCCTACAAGGCAGCTTGTTTCTTATGAGCAGGAAAATATTTTTCTAAGAAGTAATAAATCATATCCTAGGGACTACGCACACAACCAGGGGCAAGAGTATTGTACCATATCTTAGCATCGACCTTTAATGAGAACGACATAATTTGAGAATATAATAGTAGTGAATTTTATCCTCATGAGAAAAAAGGGCGGCTATATAATTTAATTTGGTAAGGTGCGCCACAACAGTTTTAGTTTCATAGCCATGGAAAGATCAGATTTAACCAAAGTAATTAACTCTGGGTCGACAGAGAATTCATAATCCTTATCAACAACAAAGATAGGTGAAGTAGCAAACTTAGGGTCACATTTCATTCTAGCATTCAAAGATTTCTCTTTCGGCTTGCATAATAATTTCTTAAGATCATCTCTATCATTGCAAGCAAGAAAATCTCTAGTTGTCTCCTCATCCATAAAATAACCTTCAGGTATCTTAGGCATTTCATATCTGTGAGGGCTAGGTCTAATAGGTGTTTCAGGATTTTCAGTTTCAATTACTTCATCAGATTCAATAATTTCATCAGTTTCAGCATGCTCCATACCTTTAGCTCTAGCAGTTTGTTCATCAAGAAATTCACCTAGTGGCATATTATCATCAAGCAGGGTACTAGCATCATCATGAGTATCATTCATAGAAGTAGTATCATCAATAACTTGTGACATATCAGGATTAATAGCATGTGGTGGTGTTGCAAGTCTACTCAAAATAGAAAGTGAATCAAGTGCAGAGCTAGATGGCAGTTCCTTACCTCCCCTCGTCTTAGAGGGAAAAATCTTAGTCTTGGTATCCTTCAGATTCTTCATAATGATAAATAGATACTAATCCCAAGTGACTCAACAAACATAGCTATGCTCCCCGGCAACGGCGCCAGAAAAAGGTCTTGATAACCCACAAGTATAGGGGGTCGCAACAATTTTCGAGGGTAGAGTATTCAACCCAAATTTCTAGATTCGACACAAGGGGAGCCAAAGAATATTTGCAAGTATTAGCAACTGAGTTGTCAATTCAACCACACTTGGAGATTAATTATCTGCAGTAAAGTGATCAGTAGCACAGTAATATGATAGTTTTGATAGTAGTAGTAGTAGTAGTAATAGCAATAGTAACAGTAACAGTGGTAGCAGTGATTTTGTAGCAAGTGAAACAGTAACATCAGCAATAGTAACTTAGCAAGATCAATATGTAGGAAATTCGTAGGCATTGGATCGGTAGATTCGTTGGATGATATTCATCATATAACAGTCATAACCTAAGGCGATACAAAACTAGCTCCAGTTCATAAATATAATATAGGCATGTATTCCATAAATAGTCATATGTGCTTATAAAGAACTTGCATGACATCTTTTTTCCTACCCTCCCGTGGTAGCGGGGTCCATATGGAAACTAAGGGATATTATAAGGCCTCCTTTTAATAGAGAACCGGAACAAAGCACTAACACATAGTGAATACATGAACTCAAACTACACTCATCACCGGAAAGTATCCCTACTATTGTCACTCTGGGGTTTACGGATCATAACACGTAGTAGGTGAATATGACTTGCAAGATCGGATCTAGAACATAGATATAATGGTGATAATATAAAGGTTCAGATCTGAAATCATGGCACCCGGGCCCAAAGTGACAAGCACTAAGCATGGCAAAGTCATAACAACATCAATCTCAGAACATAATGGATACTAGGGATCAAGCCCTAACAAAACTAACTCGAGTACATGATGAATCTCATCCAACTCCTCACTGACCAGCGAGCATACGCGGGAATTACTCACTCCCGGTGGGGACCATCATGGAATTGGCGATGGAGACGGCTTGGTGATGACGAAGATCCCCCTCTCCGGAACCCCAAGCAGACTCCAGATCTGGCCTCCCGATGAAGATTAGGAGGTGGCGGCGGCTCCGTCTCGTGAAACGCGATAATTCTTTCTCCCTATTTTCTCTCTCCAAAAATAGGTATTTATGGAGTCGGGATCAGGGTCTGCGGGACCACCAGGTGGGCACAACCCACTTGGGCGCGCCTGGAGGGGGCGCCTTGGTGCATTGTGCTCACCCAGGGGCCCCCTTCCGGTGGTTTTTGGCTTTAGTATTTTTTATTATTCTAAAATAAATCTCCAAAAAGTTTCGTTCCAATCCAAGAACTTTTATTTCTGCACAAAAACAACACCATGGTAGTTCTACAGAAAACTGCGTCAGTCCGGGTTAGTTTCATTCAAATCATGCAAATTAGAGTCCAAAACAAGAGGAAAAGCGTTAGTAAAAGTAGATACCACGAAGACGTATCAGTGTCGTCTTTGGCGTCGAGACCTTGAAGCTCATTTGCTATGTCACTGAGACGGTCGTAGGTTTGCTGGCAGCTTTCATTTCCAATGCGCTTGAACCGATTGAATTTTGCTCGAAGAGTGTCAATTCGAGCTTCTTTCTGAGTTGGAACTCCTTCATTTATCTTGTCGATAACGTCCCACAAATCCTTCGCAGTTTCACACCGGTGATATCTAAGAAATTGCGTTTGAGAGAGATGGTCACCAATTTCATCTTTGGCTTGAGCATCCATCTGAATGAGTTTCTTCTCCTCGTCAGTGGGGACTTGAGGTATTGCAACGGTGAACCCAGCTGCACCACATTCCACATATCATCATCTATAGCTCAGATACGGATCTTCATCTTCTCCTTCCACAAGGAATAGTCCGTCCATCGAATATGGGAATCTTGAGATGCGACTTGTAGCTCACTGAATTTATACTTAAACTCCAAAGTCATTAGACTAAAATGAGCAGAGTCAAGGAGTACCTTGCTCTGATACCAATTGTAGGAACGAAGTATGTCTACCATAGGGGGGTGAATGGGTGTTTTAAAATTTCTTTGGAAATCTCAAAACTCTCGGAACCCAGCCGCGGAGTGAATGAAAAACAAACTACAGCGAGCTAAAATTAAGTACTGAATGGAAACTAAACATGCATCTAGACAAATCACATGATGGAAAACATATCGAATGGAAACATGGGTGACAAAGATAAATAGTGGTGCTCGATGGCGATAGGGTATTTGTTAGACCAGTTCATCCTTTTGCACAAGGACTACGTCTGGTTGGAGGGGTTGTGACTTAACACGGAAATAAACTCTCTTCACCCTATTCTCCTCGACAATTGGTTCGTCAACCAATGTCGATTACTCGTGGTAGATACTTGAGGCGATCTCCGAACCTTTACAGACTTCTTCTTCTTCGAGAACCACAATCACTCTTGGTCTCTGAAAAAATTGACACCTAATGGTCTAGAGAGTTTGCAGCTCTCAAGAGTAGCGGAGTGTACTGGACTTAGATTCAAGTGATGCTGAACCACTATCTAATTCTTCGGCTCTATGGGTTTTCTCTTGGTGGATTTTAAACTCAAATCGCTCAGAGAGGGGGGTGCTCAACAACCTTCTCAGAATCAAACGGAGCAGCCACCCGAAAAAGCCAGCGTGGGGTGGCTATTTATAGTCGCAACCTTCCCCGACAGGAAATGACCATTTTGGACACGCGGTCTAGCCAATGGCCAACCGATATGTTCACAACGATCGGATTTTGGAGCAACGGTAACATTACTTGAGGAACAATTAATGCTAACTCCTCGGTCCGAGACAAATCTCTCGCAACGAAGAAGATCTCAGTCTCTTGCTGGCAAGTATTTGCTCGGAACACAAAGAGATTTCTGTCGCAACTTACATAGGATTTGGGTTTAGCATCAGAGAATCAAAGTTTCGAACGCTACACCCCTCTTAATAGTACGGTGGTCCTATGACACAATAAAGAGAAGAATAACAACGAAATAAATGCTACGTCTTCACTTCGTCTTCAATCTCCTCGGACGCAGACATTTTCTTCGGACAGACACCGAACCAATTGCTTCACTTCAGGAATTTTTGAGGGGTTACTCTTGTTATCATAATCTTCGATGATAACCTTCACTGCATCGTAGGGAGATTATCTTCATCGTTTTCATCAAACTCCTCAATATCTCAGGGACCTGTTACTCTGTGTGCACTAGCAAACACATAAGTCCCATACTGTTTATGTCAACAAACTTCAAAACATAAGGGGCCTATCATTGCACCAACAACCCTTCTCATCAAGTTTTATATTGCTAAACAAGGAGTCAATAGATGAAACACGAACCATATTAATATCCTCATCATTACTACGACAGAAACTGGGAGGAATTGCTTTTTTCTAAAAATTCTCATTTACCTTTTAGCATAGCGGTTCTTTTGTTACTCTCATCCATGGAGACATATAAAGCTTTGATTGATTCATTAATATGTCTTAAGATTTTCCATATCGTGAATAATTCTATCAATGCTCCTAGACATATCATCAAGTTTATTCAATTTCTCCTCTATCGTAGTGTTGAAAACTTTTTGAGCATTCATAAATTCTTTGATATTATTCTCAAGATCAGAGATATCCTATTATTATTACTACAGGAATTACCATAGGAATTGCCATAATTGTTAGAGGAATTTCCTGGAAACGGTCTAGGATTGAAATTTCCTCTATAAGCATTACTATTAAAATTATATCGGGAGACAAAATTCATGTCTACGGGATCATACTTTTGCTAAATCAAAGTGGACAATGGCACATCATTAGGATCAATAGGAGTATTTTTGTATCAACCAATTTCATAAGCGCATCAACTTTTTCACTCAAAGTACTTATTTCTTCAACATATTCACTTTTTTACTAGTAGGAGCTCTTTCAGTATGCCATTGTGAATAATATGCCATAATATTATCAAGCAATTTATTAGCTTCCCCCAATGTAATTTCCATAAAAGTACCACCCGTGATGGATTCTAAAAGATTTCTAGAGACAAAATTTATTGCCACATAATTTTTTTGTATGATCATCCATAAATTTAAACCATGAGAAGGGAATTACTTTTCATTAGTTGCATCCTTTCCCAAGATTGGGCAACATGCTCAAGTTGCTTGAAATTCATAATTTTATTTCTAAGAGAAATAATTTTCACGGGAGGAAAATACTGGTAATAAAAGCATCTTCACTCCTATCCCAAGAATCGATACTATTTCATGGCAAAGATGAAAAACAAATTTTTGCACGATCCTGCAATGAGAACGGGAATAATTTTAATTTCACAATATCATTATCCACATTTTTTTTCTTTTGCATATCACACAATTCTATGAAAGTGTTAAGATGGGATGCAACACCTTCACTAGGACTTTCGAGAAAATTGTTCTTTCATAAAAATATTCAACAAAGCGGCATTAATATCACAAGTCTCCACACTAGCGGCAGGACGAGCAATCGAAGTACTAATAAAATCATTATTATTAGTATTGGAAAAATCACACAATTTTGTATTTTCTTGAGACATCGTGACTACGCAAACAAGATAACAAGCAAGCAAAGAAGCAAACAAGAAAAAGGCAAACGAAAAATATTTTTGTATTTTTTATGAAAACTTTTTAGAAGTGGGGGATATGAAAATGAGAGGCAAAAGCAAATAAAATAAATGCAATGAGATGAAATTTTATGCGTAGGTACTTGGTAGATGTTGATGATGTCTCCCCAGTAACGGTGCCAGAAATTCTTCCTGCTACTTATGAGCTGCGTTGGGTTTTCCCCGAAGAGGAGGGGTGATGCAGTACAGTAGAGATAAGTATTTCCCTCAGTTATGAAACCAAGGTTATCAATCCAGTAGGAGAACCATGCAACAACTCGTTAGCAGCACCTGCACACAAAATAACAAATCCTTGCACCCAACGCGAACAAGGGGTTGTCAATCCCTTGGCGGTTAATTGCAAGATTAAATTGTATGGTGACAGATAGATAGATCGAAAAAATACAAAATAAAATAAAGAAAGAAAAATTGCAGCAAGGTATTTTTAGGATTTTTAATATATGATAGAAGTCCTGACCCGGGGCCATAGTTTTCACTAGAGGCTTCTCTCTTGAAGATACTATACGATGGGTAAACAAATTACTGTTGGACAATTGATAGAAAAGCAAATAATCATGACGATATCCAAGGCAATGATCATGTATATATGCATCACGTCCGAGACAAAGTAGACTGACTCCTGCCTACATCTACTACTATTACTCCACACATCGACCGCTATCCAGCATGCATCTAGAGTATTAAGTTCATAAAGAACGGAGTAATGCCTTAAGCAAGATGACATGATGTATAAAAAGTAAACTCATGCATGAATAAACCCAATATTTTTACCCTTATTAGCAATGATACATACGTCTCATGTCCCCTACTATCACTGGGATTGAGCACCGCAAGACCGAACCCATCACAAAGCACCTCTCCCATTGCAAGATAAATCAATCTAGTTGGCCAAACCAAACCAATAGACTGGAGAGAAATATGAAGCCATAAAAATCATGGATAAAAGATTTCGGAGAAAACTCAAATATTATTCATGGATAATCTGATCATAAACTCACGATTCACTGGATCCCAACAAACACACCGCAAAAAGGAATTCCATTGAATAGAGCTCCAAGAACATCAAGGAGAACATAGTATTAAGGATCAAATAGAGAGAAGAAGCCATCTAGCTACTAACTATGGACCCATAGGTCTATGGTAAACTACTCACACATCATCGGAAGGGCGGCAAGGTTGATATAGATCCCCTCCGTGATTGATTCCCCCTCTGGCGGAATACCGGAAAAGGTTCCTAGATGGGATCTCTCGAGAACAGAGGCTTGCAGCATCGGAAAAAGTATTTCATGGACTCCTCTGTTGGTTTCCTGATTTTAGAGAATTTATTGAGGCGGAGTTAGGTCAAACGGAGCCACCAGGGCGCGCCCTACCCCCTGGGCGCGCCCTGGTGCCTCGTGGGCCACTGCTCCATCTTCTTGTCCCCTCCCAAAGCTTCCAAGGCCTCTTATGTCCAGAAAAAATCATCAAAAAGTTTCATGGCATTTGCACTTCGTTTGGTACTGATATTATGAAAAACCAAAGATAGGCAAAAAACAGCAACTGGCACTGGGCACTAAGTTCGTAGGTTAGTCCCAAAAAATGATATATAATTGCTTGTAAATGGATATAAACATCTCCAACGTATCTATAATTTTTTTATTGTTCCATGCTATTATAGTATCAATGTTGGATGTTTTATATCCATTTACAAGCAATTATATATCATTTTTCGGGACTAAACTATTAACTTAGTGCCCAGTGCCACTTGTTGTTTTTGGCCTATTTCTGGTTTTTCAGAATATCAGTACCAAACGAAGTCTAAATGCCACAAAACTTTTTGGTGATTTTTCCTAAACATAAGAGACCCTGGAAGCTTCGGGAGGGGACGAGAAGATGGAGCCGTGGCCCACGAGGCACCAGGGCGCGCCTAGGGGGTAGGGCGTGCCATGGTGGCTTGTGGGGCCCATGTGGCTCTGTTTGACCTAACTCCGCCTCTATAAATTCTCTAAAATCGGGAAACCAATAGAGGAGTCCACCGAATACTTTTTCCACCGCCGCAAGCCTCTGTTCTCGAGAGATCCCATCTGGGGACCTTTTCCGGCACTTTGCTAGAGGGGCAATCAATCACGGAGGGGCTCTACATCAACCTTGATGCCCTTCCGATGATTCGTGAGTAGTTTACCACAGACCTACGGGTCCATAGTTAGTAGCTAGATGGCTTATTCTCTCATTTGATCTTCAATACAATGTTCTCCTTGATGTTCTTGGAGTTCTATCCAATTTAATCACTTTTTGTGGTGTGTCTTTTGGGATCCGATGAATTGTGAGTTTATGATCAGATTATCCATGAATATTATTTGAGTTTTCTCTGAACTCTTTTATGCATGATTGCTATAGCTTCATATTTCTCTCCGATCTATTGATTTGGTTTGGCCAATTAGATTGATTTATCTTGCAATGGGAGAGGTGCTTTGTGACGGGTTCGATCATGTGGTGCTCAATCCCAGTGATAGTAGGGACATGACACATATGTATCATTGCTATTAAGGGTAAAAAGATTGGGTTTACTCATGCGTGAGTTTAGTTTGTCTACATCATGTCATCTTGCTTAAGGCGTTACTCCGTTCTTTATGAACTTAATACTCTAGATGCATGTTGGATAGCGGTCGATGTGTGGAGTAATAGTAGTATATATAGAATCATTTCGGTCTACTTGTCTCGGACGTGATGCCTATATACATGATCATTGCCTTGCATATTTTCATGATTATTTGCTTTTCTATCAGTTTCCCAACAGAAATTTGTCTACCCACCGTATGATATTTTCAAGAGAGAAGCCTCTAGTGAAAACTATCGCCCCGGGGTCTACTTCTATCGTATACTAAAAATCCTAAAAATACCTTGCTGCAATTTTACTTTATTTATTTTATTTTCTATTTTTGTTTGATCTAACTATCTATCACCATACAATTTAATCTTGCAATTAACCGCCAAGGGGTTGACAACCCCTTGTTCACGTTGGGTGCAAGGATTTGTTATTTTGTGTTCAGGTGTTGTTAACGAGTTGTTGCATGATTCTCCTACTGTATTGATAACCTTGGTTTCATAACTGAGGGAAATATGTATCTCTATTGTACTGCATCATCCCCTCCTCTTCGGGGAAAACCCAACGCAGCTCACAAGTAGCAGGAAGAATTTCTGGCGCCGCTGCCGGGGAGACATCATCAACATCTATCAAGTACCTACGCATAAACTTTCATCTCCTTGCATTTATTTTATTTTTCTTTGCCTCTCGTTTTCATCTCCCCCACTTCTAAAAAGTTTTTACAAAAAAATACAAAAATATTTTCCGTCTTCCTTTTTGCGTGCTTTCTTGTTTGTTTGCTTGCCCACTTTATTGTTATGGCTAGTTCTTCTCTTGTTTCATGTGCCCCTAAAAATGAAGTTCTAAATTTTAAGCAAGGGGGAGAATTGTAAATATGCTTGGTATAGGATTTGTGATGCTCGTAATAGATTAACTCATTAGCAATCCACTATTGTTCTTCTTCGCAATTTTTATGTGGGTATTACTACTTGGTATAGATTTGTGCTTGATACTATCACTGGAGAGAATTTCTTGAGTAGTCACCCTATGGATGCTTTCAATGCTATGGGAAATTTAGTGGGATCACCACTTATCACTATTAATGAAACAGTTTTAACTCTGGAACATGTTATGCAAAGATTAGATGCTATTGAGAAGAAAATTCCTACCATAGAGCATATTGAAATTTTAGATAAAAAGATTCATTACCATGTCTCTCAATTTGGATCGAAGTTAGGGATTACTCTTAAGATGTTAAAGGAGAAAACCCAATGATTAATGAAAGGGTGGAACAAAGTCCCACTAGGATTGATAAGTTGGGAGAAATTATTAACAATTTGGGTTCCGCTTTTTCTTCCGTTAAAACTATTTAAAAAAACTCCTCCTAGCAAGAATTGCAAGTTTATGTATATCCCAAAGAACAGGGTTTCCACATCTAGTAATGGAAATGAAGATCTTAAAATGATTAGTGTTCACCCCAACTTTGCTGATTTGATAAAAGAACCAATCTATGAGAATAAATTCCTCAACTTTGTTCCTAGGAGTGTGATTTTAAAAAATATGTATGCTACAATTCCTAGGGAGTATGGATGTGTGATTGAGGAATTGGAAACCAAAGAGGACAATACTTGAAACTTTGCATTATGCCCAGCTAGGGACGTAAAACAACAGCGCTAATTGGGAGGCAACCCAATAGTTATCTTAATTTTCTTGTTTCTTAAATTATGCTACTGTTATGACTGTTTTTTTTTCTATTTTAATTAGTGTTTGTGCCAAGTAAAGCCTTTGGGATGATTTGGATGATAGTTGACTTGATTATGTGAAAAAATAGAAACTTTTGCGCCCAGTTCTGGAATTTTGTAAATTCACATAAACGTGATTTTGCTCTAAATTTTTTACACATAGTTGATATACAAATTTCCCAAGTCTTCTTATGTTTCAGAATTTTTAGAGTTACTACAGACTGTTCTGTTTTTGACAGATTCTGTTTTTGTTGTGATGTTTGCTTGTTTTGATGAATCTATGAATTGTATCGGGGGGTATAAGCCATGATGAAGTTAGAATACAATAGGTATAATGCAATAATAAAATATGAATGGGTTTGCATTAGTACTTAAAGTGGTGATTTGCTTTATTATACTAACGGATCTCACGAGGGTTTTCTTAAGTTTTGTGTGATTGAAGTTTTCATGTTTTGGGTGAGATCACGATGGATGAAGGAATAAGGAGTGGCAAGAGCCTAAGCTTGGGGATGCCCCAGGCATCCCAAGGTAATATTCAAGGACTCCCAAGCAAGTAAGCTTGGGGATGCCCAGAAGGCATCCCCTCTTTCTTCTAACGACCATCAGTAATTTTGCTTGGAGCTATATTTTTATTCGTCACATGATATGAGTTTTGCTTGGAGCATTGTGTATTATATGAGTCTTTGCTTTGTTTTCTTTTTAGTTTGTCACAATCATCTTTGTTGGACACACCTATTTGAGAGAGCCACATGATTATCATGATTTGTTAGAATACTCTATGTGCTTCACTTCAATTTTTTGAGCTAGGCAGTTGCTCTAGTGCTTCACTTAAATCTTTTTTAGCACGACGGTGATTATATTTTAAAGAAATACATGCACTCTCATGCTTCACTTATATTATTTTGAGAGTTTATAAGATTATTTTAAAGAAATATTTGCACTCTCATGTTTCAGTTATATCTTTTTGAGAGTTGATAAGATTATATTTTGAAGAAATATTTGCACTCTCATGCTTCACTTATATCTTTTTGAGAGTTGATAATAGTAATTGTAATTTGCACAAGATGTGAATTTGGTCCCAAAGTGATGAATATTCAAGAGGGATATAATAAAAACTTTCCATGAAAGATCATTGGATATGATAAGTTTGATTCCTTGCAATAGTTTTGTGATGTGGAGATGATAATATGTGAGTCATGTTGGTGAGTAATTGTGGTTTAGTAAGAATATTGGTGTTAAGGTTTGTGATTCCCTATGCATGCATGTGAATTCAATAGTTATGCAACGAAGTTATGTCCTACTTATGGTGCATTATTCAGTGTTAGTTATGTTCAATGCATGTTTATGACCGTTTTTGTTTTTTGGTTGGTAGCTTCTCAATCTATTTGCTAGCCTTCATTTGTACTAAGCGAAAATGCTGCTTGTGCATCCAATTCCTTAAACCCAAAGTTGTGCCAAATGAGTCCACCATACCAACCTATATACGGTATTTCCATGCTATTCTAATTAAATTTGCATGTGCCAACTCTAATTTCTCAAAATAATGTTCCATTTTGTGTGGCCAATATTTTCCATGCTAGGTTGGTTATTCTCATGATGAATGTTTATTCATTTGTCATTGCACGAGAGTGTGGCAGGTAATAGGGATGCCCAGTCCCGAAAAAAATATTATATGATGAAAACAATAAATTCCTTGGAAAGTGTTGGTATGGAAGGCACCCGTGGATACGGCTAGCCATGGATTGCGAAAGAATGGCGGAAAATAAATAAACTTTATTTTCTGTTTGGGAACCGCCTATAATGTGTCTAGTATGGAAGATATTGGGAATTCTCGATTGTTTTCGTTGATAGGAAAAGCATGCCTCTCAAAATAATTTTATCTCTCTAATTTAAGCTTTGAGCTCTGGCACATCTCAAAATATCTGATTCCCTCTGCGAAGGGCCTATCTATTTACTTTTATGCATAAAAAACTTTCTTTTTGAGTCTCCATCTTCTCTTATAAAGCACAACTAGAGAACACTATTGTCATACTTGTGCATTGGATGTAGCTAATGTTGAGTTTGTTTCATGAATGGATCAATGATTGAGCATAATGGGATAGGATAATTTTCTTTAACGTTGATATTTTGAAAGACATGGTTGCTTGTTAGTATGCTTGAGTATTTATGTCTTCATGTCTCTGAAATCGGGAAACCAACAGAGGAGTCCACGAAATACTTTTTCCGCTGCCGCAAGCCTCTATTCTCGAGAGATCCCATCTGGGGGACCTTTTTCGGCACTCCGTCAAAGGGGGAATCGATCACGGAGGGGCTCTACATCAACCTTGTTGCCCTTCTGATGATGCTTGAGTAGTTTACCATAGACCTACGGGTCCATAGTTAGTAGCTAGATAGCTTCTTCTCTCTATTTGATCTTCAATACAATGTTCTCCTTAATGTTCTTGGAGTTCTATCCGATGTAATCACTTTTTGCAGTGTGTTTGTTGGGATCTGTTGAATTATGAGTTTATGATCAGATTATCCATAAATATTATATGAGTTTTCTCTGAACTCTTTTAGGCATGATTGTTATAGCTTCGTATTTCTCTCCGATCTATTGATTTGGTTTGGCCAACTAGATTGATTTATCTTGCAACGGGAGAGGTGCTTTGTGATGGGTTCAATCTTGCGGTGCTCAATCCCAGTGACATAAGGGGACATGACACGTATGTATCGTTACTATTAAGGGTAAAAAAGATGAGGCTTATTCATGCGTGAGTTTACTTTGTCTACATCATGTCATCTTTCTTAAGGTGTTACTCTGTTCTTTATGAACTTAATATTCTAGATGCATGCTGGATAACGGTCGATGTGTGGAGTAATAGTAGTAGATGCAGAATCGTTTCGGTCTACTTGTCTCAGACATGATGCCTATATACATTATCATTGCCTTGGATATTGGCATGATTATTTGCTTTTCTATCGATTGCTCAATAGTAATTTATTTACCAACCGTATGCTATTTTCAAGAGAGAAGCCTCTGGTGAAAACTATGGTCCCCTAGTCTACTTCTATCATATATCAAAAATCCTAAAAATACCTTGCTGAAATTTTATTTTATTTTGTATTTTTGTTTGATCTATCTATCTATCACCATACAATTTAATCTCACAATTAACCGCCAAGGGATTGAAAACCCCTTGTTCGCGTTGGGTGCAAGGATTTGTTATTTTGTGTGCAGGTGTTGTTAACGAGTTGTTGCGTGATTCTCCTACTGGATTGATAACCTTGGTTTCATAACTGAGGAAAATGCTTATCTCTACTATACTGCATCATCCCCTCCTCTTCGGGGAAAACCCAACGCAGCTCACAAGTAGCAATGCTCACTGGACCGCGGTGAAATGGATTCTTCGTTACATTTGTGGTACTATGGATCTTGGCCTCTCACTCAATGCTTCAGCGGCTATGGACATCGTGGCATACTCTGATCCAGACTGGGTTGGTTGCCCCGACACAAAGCGTTCCACCTCCGGTTACCGTGTCTACCTTGGACCATCACTTATCTCCTGGTCATCCAAGCGGCATCCCACGGTTTCTCGGTCCAGTGTTGAGGTTGAGTATCGCGCAGTGGCTAACGTCGTTGCTGAATGTTCCTGGCTTCGACAGCTTCTCTTCGAGCTCTCTTGTCCTGTTGATAAGGCCATCGTGGTGTATTGTGACAACGTCTCCGCTATCTACCTCTCTGCCAACCCCGTTCATCATCGCCGCACCAAACATATTGAGCTAGATATCCACTTTGTTCCCGAGCAGGTGGCTCTTGGTCACATTCGAGTTCTTCACGTGCCTACCTCCGAGCGGTTTGCGGATATCATGACAAAGGGGTTGCCAATGTCGGTTTTCAAGGAGTTTCGGTCCAGTCTGTGCGTCAACGCCGACACTTCGACTGCGGAGGGGTGTTGAGCGCCCAATGTACACGTACATATACATGTACTCTAATCTCCGTCCATCTCGTTAGGGTTTAGTCTTGGACGTGATGATATCTTTGTACATCTATATATTGGCACTGGATGTCCGTGAATAAACGTGTGTTGCATCCTATTATTTGTCTACAATATTTATCGCATATGGAGCCATACACTTCCCTAGGCAACTAATAGCCTTTTGGGCACACCACTACTAAGCTTTCATGTACCAGTGTTACTAGTTAACTAACAAATCAAACAACCAAAGTGTTAAAAATCTAACGTCAGATTTTTTACATTTTCCAACGAACAGCCAGATTTGACATGCAAAAAATAGATAAATTTGCCATGCTTGTGTGTAAGAATTTATCATGTTCTGGAGTGAAAATTTCCATGTAGTATGAAAATGCGAGAAAAGTTATCATGTTACAACGAGCAATTGTTATGAATTTAAATCTGATGTCTAGCATGTAAGAGGTCTCTCGTCCCTACGTCTCTCCTCCAAGGAAAGATGGCTCGAGTTTCTGCCTCCCGTCTGCGGCGGCGCCGATCTGCCACGTCTCATGTGGCCTTAGGGCCATGGCTGCGCGTCGGACCCCGACCCTTGCCGGCGGGAGGGCTCCGATTTTAGGTGCTTCTTCAAGTTTTATTAGGCTTTGTGTCCTCCTCGGCAAGATGAGGCGGCGACAGCTTCTTGAAGATGGAATAAGGTTGTCCTACCTAGCCCCCGTTCCGGTGGTGCGTTTAGCAGTGTGTGGAAGTGTGTCTCCAGGGGATCTCGCGAGATTCGATCGGTGGTTGTTTTTGGTGGATCTGCTCAGATCCGGTCTTTGTTCGTCTTTCTTCATGTGTCTTCAGGTTGGTTCCTTCCGATCTAACCTTCTCTTCATCGGCGATGGTTGCTTTTCTGGTGCATTGGTCTTATGGGCCCTTAGCACGACGACTTCCGACTGTCTACTACAGTAAGTTGTGCCCGGCTCCAGCGAGGGAGGGATGATGATGGCGGCACGCCTTCGGCTCGTTTCAGTGTTTGTAGTTGTCTCTAGGTGATCTACGAGTCTGAATGTATTTTTTATTTTTTTTTGGAGTTCGTTATACTATCATCGAAGATAGATTAGAAATTCTCTCAAAATAAAAAAATATCTGACGTGAGATGTATATTGGTGTCCATCAAACAATCAGTACGAGGTCCAAAGAGATGTCTCTCTGACTCTTTCTCTCTCCGCCTAACGGCCCATGTGTATCAAAATAATTGAGCTTACATCTCGGGGATATACTTGAGCAAATTAGTAGTATCACGTTAAGCACAGCTCAAATCCAACTAAAAGAACCAATGCACGCACGTACACAATGCACCGACGCCTGTACACATATAAAATTCCAGGTGTGTTCATCGGAAACGCAACGCTGTGCTTGTTTGGGGAAAACGGCTACCAGTTTACTCTCTGCAGACACGCAGCCGAAAGGTAGGCTGGAGACAAACATGGATATATTAATCTACAAATTTATAATTTTTGTATGATCTAAGAGCTAACTATACCTTAGCTAGCGCGTGATGAAAGCATTTGATGACTAAATTGACCACACATTGCATATTCATTTTGAGGTCGTGTGCTAGTACATGCTACGTAGTGCATTAGCATGTGGGGTTTGTTGGGGACCATGTGATCCGAGCAAGCAAGAGGCACTAACCAATCTAGCCAAGACAGACACTGCAAAGTTTGCATTTCTTAATCAAGCTTTTGATCAATATGATGCTACTAGATAGGTATATCAGATAGATGCACCTTGATTGTTCTATAGATAAATGATTCACCTTGATTGATCGATTGATTGATTGTTAGCTTTAAGTTAGTTAATGTTGATTGACAGCTCTTAACTGGCAGATAAATGATGAGTTCCTTTTGATCATGAATGCGAGGTGACACCAAAAATGACCAACCGTCCTGTCCATCTCCCAACCCTTAAGTCCCAGTCACATGCTGCATAACCACCACTATAGATACTCTAAAATATACGTTTTTTTCTTGGATTAATTATTTTTCATTCTCCATTTTTTTCTCTGAAAATCGGATACACAAGTACTCCCACCGTCCCATAATGTAATACTTTCTTGGCACTACTGTAGTGTCAAAGAACGTCTTCAATTATGGGACGGAGGGACTTGATTTCAATACATGATGGAATATGATATATAATTATTTTTTTACTTTGAACGGGATATATGACACAATACTATGCTCCTCTGTATTAGTCTCCCGGCCTTCATGCACAAAATTCATTGCTTGAAATTGTCTGAGACCACCCGTACCTCCTCAGTGATCATCATGTAGGAGTAGTAGTTCAGTTAGAGCATCTTCAATAGATGATGTACATGTACATAAAACTGATTTTTACATCACCAAGGCACAAAAATGATAGTCCAACAGATGATGTAGATGCAAATGTTTTTACTCAAATTTTGTCCATGATGTAAAATAGTGCACCAAGTAATGCAAATTTCCATCACCCGTGTGGCTCGAGTAAAACGCAGTCGGTCACGCGTTTAGCCCCCACTGTCGCGCAGAACATTCCCGCGCCGCGCCAGCTCCTCCACCTGCCTAGTGCCACCGACGATTTCGCCCGGGAAGTCTGCCACCGCCGCTCTTCCATCCATCCCTGACCCGACCGTGATCCCCCCGTCGAACAGCCACCGGAGGTCCTGCCGCCATGCCAGTTTGGATCCTCATGACGTCTTGTTTTGGCCGATTCGGCTGTTTGCCGGAGCGCCGACGCCCATGATAGCTTTCGCAGCTACTAGCCGCCGTACAAAGTAGGATTACTGGCCACCGGAGCTAGTGCAGATAGTCACGCGACCACCATGACCAAGCTGATCGGTCACTGTTTCAATCGGCGTCACCGAAATTAGGGTCAGCGACCAGCTAACAGACGTCAAGGAGGTGTAGGAGATGCCTTCGTGAGCCGCTCGTCATCGACACGACTACCATGTACGCATCATGAGCAAGCGAGGCCAAGTTCAAAGAATAAAGATCTCGGAATCCCATACCTCCTTCACTTTTTGAAAAACAAAAATTCCACCATGCCATCCAATGCATTCTTCTATGCCCCTCATTATCTCCCCACTAAGAATAGGAAATAATATTTGTAATCTCTTTGCATATCCCCTTAGGAATGCTAAACACAATCGTAGCAAAAATAGGTATAGCTTGGGCAACAACTTTCAATAATATTGCCTTACCACCTGTAGAAATAATTTTTCCACCCATCCCATCAACCTTTCCTTGATTCTTTCAACTAAGTGCCTGAAGCAATCACTTCTATCACCTCCCACTAAGGCTAGAAGTCCTAGGTACTTATCTGCCAGGGCTTCTGTATTAATGTGTAAGATTTCACATACCTCTATCCTAGAAACCACACTAGTATTAGGGCTAAAAAATATATTGATTTGTCCAAACTCACCAGTTGTCCTGAGCTCTGACTGTGGTATCCAGGGTCTGCTGTAAGGAAGTTGCATTTAAAACATCTGCATTCATAATAATCAGAGAATCGTCAGCAAATAAAAGGTGGGATACTGACAGTGCATTTCTACACACTCTAATTTCCTCCATGCCACCAACTTCTTCTTCATACAACAACATATTAGAAAGCCCTTCTGCATGAAGAAGGAACAAATATGGGGAGAGAGGGTCTCCCTGCCGAAATGCTCCTAGATGGGGTAAACGCTTCTGTCTCCTGAGAGTTGACTTTGACTTTATATCTGAGAGATGATACACAAGCCATAATCATATGAATCCATTGCTCATGCCAAATTTTCCATCATACTCTTCAAGAAAATCCATTCAACACCGTCATAGGCCTTATGCATTTCTAACTTAACTGCGCACATCCCTGTTTGGCCCACTCTCTTATTTTTTATTTATGAATACACTCATACGCAATCAAGATATTATCAGTTATGAGTCTACTTGGCACAAAGGCACTCCGAGTGGGCGAAATGATCACTGGCGGGATACTGTGACAGCCTGGTTTTTGCCTTCTCTCTTTTTCCGGATTTCTTTGCTTTTGGTTTTGAAGTTGGAGTTTTTGAATCAACTCACTTGGACTTAAACACTTGGGAATGTCCTTGATTTTCACCCAAGTGACCCATCTCTCTCAAAATCATCATTTCCTCTCTGATAAATCCCAAAATGGCCCTAGGAATATGTTGGGGAACGTAGTAATTTCAAAAAAAATCCTCCGCACACGCAAGATCATGGTGATGCATAGCAACGAGAGGGGAGAGTGTGTCCACGTACCCTCGTAGACCGAAAGCGGAAGCGTTAGCACAACGCAGTTGATGTAGTCGTACGTCTTCACGATCCGACCGATCAAGTACCGAACGCACGGCACCTCCGAGTTCTGCACACGTTCAACTCGATGACGTCCCTCGAACTCCGATCCAGCCGAGCTTTGAGGGAGAGTTCCGTCAGCACGACGGCGTGGTGACGATGATGATGTTCTATCGACGCAGGGCTTCGCCTAAGCACCGCTACGATATTATCGAGGTGGACTATGGTGGAGAGGGGCACCGCACACGGCTAAAAGATCCAAGAGATCAATTGTTGTCTCTATGGGGTGCCCCTCTCCTCCGTATATAAAGGGGGGAGGAGAGGGCCGGCCAAGGGGGGGAGGCGCACCCAAGGGGGGAGTCCTACTCCCACCGGGAGTAGGACTCCTCCTTTTCCTATTTGGAGAGGGAGAGGGAAGGAAGAGGAAGGAGGGAGGAAGGAAAGGGGGGCCGGCCCCCCTCCCAATTCGGATTGGGCTTGGGGGGCGCGCCCTCTCCCTTTCTCCTTTCCCCTCCTTTCCACTAAAGCCCATTAAGGCCCATATACCTCCCGGGGGGTTCCGATAACCTCCCGGAGCTCCGGTATTATCCCGATCTCACCCGGAACCATTCCGGTATCCAAATATAGTCGTCCAATATATCGATCTTTATGTCTCGGCCATTTTGAGACTCCTCGTCATGTCCGTGATCACATCCGGGACTCCGAACAACCTTCGGTACATCAAAACACATAAACTCGTAATATAACCGTCATCGAACTTTAAGCGTGCGGACCCTACGGGTTCGAGAACTATGTAGACATGACCGAGGCACGTCTCCGGTCAATAACCAATAGAGGAACCTGGATGCTCATATTGGCTCCCACATATTCTACGAAGATCTTTATCGGTCAAACTACATAACAACATACGTTGTTCCCTTTGTCATCGGTATGTTACTTGCCCGAGATTCGATCGTCGGTATCTCAATACCTAGTTCAATCTCGTTACCGGCAAGTCTCTTTACTCGTTCCATAATACATCATCCCGCAACTAACTCATTAGTTGCAATGCTTGCAAGGCTTAAGTGATGTGCATTATCGAGTGGCCCCAGAGATACCTCTCCGACAATCGGACTGACAAATCCTAATCTCGAAATACGCCAACCCAACAAGTACCTTCGGAGACATCTGTAGAGCACCTTTATAATCACCCAGTTACGTTGTGACGTTTGGTAGCACACAAAGTGTTCCTCTGGTAAACGGGAGTTGCATAATCTCATAGTCATAGGAACATGTATAAGTCATGAAGAAAGCAATAGCAACATACTAAACGATCGAGTGCTAAGCTAACGGAATGGGTCAAGTCAATCACATCATTCTCCTAATGATGTGATCCCGTTAATCAAATGACAACTCTTTGTCTATGGCTAGGAAACATAACCATCTTTGATCAACGAGCTAGTCAAGTAGAGGCATACTAGTGACACTCTGTTTGTCTATGTATTCACACATGTATCATGTTTCCGGTTAATACAATTCTAGCATGAATAATAAACATTTATCATGATATAAGGAAATAAATAATAACTTTACTATTGCCTGTAGGGCATATTTCCTTCAGAATATTCATTTCCTTCTTTGAAAATCATTTCAGTCACATATGCTCCAAAGCAACCCTCATTTTCTTGCCCACAAAACCTGAGAAAATTTCCAAATATTCTTTGGACCATGGCGCACCTCCCTGAGCAAAAATATTGCATAGGTTTCTGGAATATTTTTGCTATAGAAAATCTTTTTTGTTCTGGCCTCAAAATGCAGTTTCTACAGGAAGTGCATCTTTCCTTAACCTAATGGAGCTGAAAATTTTTGAGCTTCATTACCCTCCTAAGAAAACCCTAACCCCAGGAGATTAGCCCTAAACTCCTTCTAGAACCTCTCCAAAAACAGTGCACAAGCTACTGTCCAGAAACTTGTTGGTTAGCTCACGTTCAATCCGGTCGGCATGGCAGTGTGCCATCTCTTCTCCTAGACTAAACACTTCACGAACAACACGAGGGACATGGTTTGGCATTGTCTAGGCGTCGTTTTGGCCGAGCTAGCGTGGTGACTGCGTGTGGACACAGGCTCTAGCACGCGTTCGACGCGCACTGCATTGCGCCCGAGCCTCTGTTCGGTGCGTGCTCGTCTTAGCGCTTGCCGCTGACTGCCGCACCGCGCCACCAGCCTCGACTCTTCACACTTAACCTCTCCCTGGCGCTCGCCGACGCCGGACCCGCCGGAGCCGCCGCAGCGAGCACGGGCACGACGCGGCCAAAGCCACAGTGCACCCGTGCCACTGTCTTCGTCCGCGCCCGCGCCCTATGCTCGTCCGCGAGCTTCCACGGTCGCTGCATGATCGCTAAGCCCTCTCCACCTCTCCCTGGTGCCCCTCGTCGCCGTGCACTGCCTTCCAGAGAGCTCCGGCGGATCCGAGAACCCCCACCCCCTCCATCTATAGATAGCGACCCCCCTGGCCTCTCCGAGCTCATCAAACCACTCCACCATCATCCACAAGCAGTAGAGGAGCCGCAGCCCGGCCGGGCAGGCTTCGGCCCGCCGTCCTCAAGCTCGAGCTCGCCGGCGATCCCCTCTGCTTGCCCCCACCTCTCCACTACTCCTCAAGCTCCAGCTTCTTCTCCAGCGACTCCCTGGTGGTCCGTTGATGCCAGCTAACCCTGTTGGAGCCCCTGGAATCGCCTCCTTCCGCCGTCTTCTTCATCTCCGGCGAGACCCGACCGTGACCTCCTCTACCCATCCCTCCCTCTCAAATCGGCTGACGAGCCCTCCTCGCCGGCGTGAGCTCCGCCGGAGCACCGCCACCCCTCTGTTTCTCTCTCTCCCCACACCCGATAGGCGGGGCCCACTGTCAGCCTCTCCACTCGCGCCCGAAGCGGTACGAGTGGAGGCGTATTCTTAGAATACGTCTTTGACGTCACCCCCTGGATTTCTTTTATAATTTAATTCAAATACTTTGACCAGAAACTTTGACCAGCCATAACTTTTAAACCATAGGTCCAAATGAATTGATTATTTTTGCATTGTGTTTGTATTGGAATATGTTAGCAGCACACCAAATTGGAGATTTTTCTCTACTGTCTAGAATTTCTGGTGAATTTTAGAATGATTCTTAATATTTTCTTTTGCTGTTTTTAAATATTTTCAAAGGGAGAAGCTTGTCTTGAAGATAACCAGGAGGAGTGTGAACCTTCTCTGCACTAAGGAAAGCCACACCAGCATTTGCATGGTGTCATTTCAATATTTAATATGAACTATTTCATGCATTTAATTATTTAAATGAATATTGCTTATGCTAGTTACTTTGTCATGGTTGAAATGCTTAGTTTACAGTAGTGTTTGAATGCATGTACTAGTATGGGGCAGAAGAAGTAGTTTTGAATGTGTGGTTATGTTTTTGGATATGATCGGTAGTATTTTCTTTATGTGAGTTATTGATTTTAATATATTGTGGCATAACTAAAAATGACGAGTGTTCAAACTAGTGAAGTAAAATCAGTACAGTTTAGTGATGATTAGTGCAAGTAGAAAACTTTGATGATGTTGATCTGTTTAGTCTAAGTGATATGTGATGCATGTCGAATAGTTGCATGTTCATGGCATATTGTGACTCGAGTAATTTTCATTTCAAGTTAAACCTGCTGTTAATTCAACTTGAACATAATGTTGATCGAGTCATGGTGCCACTGAATCGAGTTTTTCCCAGTGCAACCACATTTGCCTTTATGGGAAGGTCTTTATTCGGCTCGTTGTCATGCCTCTGGTCGGTACCTCCAACAAGGTAAGGTTATGGGCGTGCGGTACCCTGGCCCGGTAAGCAGACATAACCTTGTGTGCCCGTTGTTGTTATGGTACCTTGTCCCTGTTTGGGACCGTTGATTTGTTTTGCCACGACGGTGGCCGTTGATGTCTTTGTGTGACGCCCCCGATTTGACCGTACACTAATCATGCACGCAAATGTGTACGATCAAGATCAGGGACTCACGGGAAGATATCACAACACAACTCTAAAACATAAATAAGTCATACAAGCATCATAATACAAGCCAGGGGCCTCGAGGGCTCGAATACAAGTGCTCGATCATAGACGAGTCAGCGGAAGCAACAATATCTGAGCACAGACATAAGTTAAACAAGTTTGCCTTAAGAAGGCTAGCACAAACTGGGATACAGATCGAAAGAGGCGCAGGCCTCCTGCCTGGGATCCTCCTAACTACTCCTGGTCGTCGTCAGCGGGCTGCACGTAGTAGTAGGCACCTCCAGTGTCGTAGGAGTCGTCGTCGGCGGTGGCGTCTGGCTCCTGGACTCCAGCATCTGGTTGCGACAACCAGGTAGAAAGGAAAGGGGGAAAAAGAGGAAGGAAAGCAACCGTGAGTACTCATCCAAAGTACTCGCAAGCAAGGAGCTACACTACATATGCATGGATATATGTGTAAAGGGCCATATCAGTGGACTGAACTGCAGAATGCCAGAATAAGAGGGGGATAGCTAGTCCTGTCGAAGACTACGCTTTTGGCAGCCTCCATCTTGCAGCATGTAGAAGAGAGTAGATTGAAGTCCTCCAAGTAGCATCGCATAGCATAATCCTACCCAGCGATCCCCTCCTCGTCGCCCTGTTAGAGAGCGATCACCAAGTTGTATCTGGCACTTGGAAGGGTGTGTTTTATTAAGTATCCGGTTCTAGTTGTCATAAGGTCAAGGTACAACTCCGGGTCGTCCTTTTACCGAGGGACACGGCTATTCAAATAGATAAACTTCCCTGCAGGGGTGCACCACATAACCCAACACGCTCGATCCCATTTGGCCGGACACACTTTTCTGGGTCATGCCCGGCCTCGGAAGATCAACACGTCGCAGCCCCACCTAGGCACAACAGAGAGGTCAGCACGCCGGTCTAAATCCTATGGCGCAGGGGTCTGGGCCCATCGCCCATTGCACACCTGCACGTTGCGAACGCGGCCGAAAGCAGACCTAGCCTAGTAGGCGTTCCAGTCCAATCCGGCGCGCGCCACTCAGTCGCTGACGTCACGAAGGCTTCGGCTGATACCACGACATCGAGTGCCCATAATTGTTCCCGCGTAGTTGGTTAGTGCGTATAGACCAAATGGCCAGACTCAGATCAAATACCAAGAACTTGTTAAGCGTGTTATTTTGAAGTAACCGCGGATGCCGTCCAGGGCCAGGCCCACCTCTCGCCTAGGTGGTCTCAACCTGCCCTGTCGCTCCGCCACAAAGATCCACTTGCGGGTACTCCTACGAGCCGACCCGACTTTAGTCACCACAGGTGTCATGTATAAAGTATATAAGTATATACCCGTGATCACCGCCCAAGTGATCATGGCCCGATAGTATAGCACAGCAGACGGACAAGAATGTAGGGCCACTCATGGAAAACTAGCATCCTATACTAAGCATGTAGGATTGCAGGTAAAGGTAACAACAGTAGTAGCAAGGGCAGGCTATGCATCCGGATAGGATTAACGGAAAGCAGTAACATGCTACACTACTCTAATGCAAGCAGTATAGAGAAGAATAGGCGATATCTGGTGATAAGGGGGGCTTGCCTGGTTGCTCTGGCAAGTAGGAGGGGTCGTCAACTTCGTAGTCGAACTGGGCAGCAGCAGCGTCGGTCTCGTTGTCTACCGGAGAGAAGAGGGGGAAGAAACAGTAAATACAATGCAAACATAAGCATGATGATGCGTGACATGACAATGAGCGGTGCTAGGTGTGCCCTAACGCGACAGTAGGTGGTACCGGCGAAGGGGGGAACATCCTGGAAAGTATTCCCGATGTTTCGCATTTTCGGACAGATGAAACGGAGGGGGAAAGTTGCGAGTTTGATATGTTAGGGATGTGTGGCGGACGAACGGGCTGCGTATCCGGATTCGTCTCGTCATTCTGAGCAACTTTCATGTAGAAAGTATTTTCATCCGAGATACGGATTATTTTATATGATTTTCTAAAGATTTAATCATTTTCTAGAATTTGTTTAATTAATGTAATTCAACATTATCCAGAATAGTATTTGCTGACGTCAGCATGACGTCAGCAGTCAACAGAAGTGTTGACTGGATCGCTGACGTGTGGGTCCCACTGGTCATTGACTTAGTTAACTAAACATGTTTAGTTAAATTAATTAAAGTGATTAGGTTAATTAATTAGGCTTAATTTAGATTAATTAAAGGGATTAATTAATTTATTTAATTATCTTAATTGATTAATTATATTATTTTTATTTATTTTATTTAATTCTTTTTTTTCTGGGCGTGGGGCCCCAACGTCATAGGCCCAGGGGGCCTATCGGGCGTGGTTATCGGGTATAGCCTGAACGGTTGCTGCGGGCACGACCGCAACCCGAGCAACGGCCAACGCGAGGGGACGGCACGGCGCGGTTGCTCGCCGGAGGGGGACGCCGGCGGGATGGCAGCGGCGGGCGTGGTCAGGACCAGGACGACCCGAGCAGGGGCAGGCGGTGGGCGAGGCTATGGCCGCACGGGCCGATGGCCTCGGCGAGCAGCGACGCGGGAAGCGGGAGCAAGGCGCGAGTGGCGACTACGACAGGCGGCAGAGAGCATGCGGGGGGAGGCGTGGAGCTCCGGCGGGAGGCAGAGGCGAGCACTGGGGCGGCGCCGGAGGGCGCGGGAAGCAACGGTCGACGGCAGGCGGGGCACAGCCGCGCGTGGAGGGGGAGTGGCCGTGGCTGAGCCAGACGGGCACGGCCCCGACGCTCTGGTCGCGGCGGTGGCTGGGACCAGCAGGGAGGCGAGCGGGACATGTGCGGGAGGGGGCCGGAGTGGCCAGAGTGGCGCGGTGCGCGCGGGCGGCGGTAGCGGCCGCGGTGACGAGAGCGAGCGCGCGCGCAGGCGGGGTCGCGCGAGGGAGAGAGAGGGAGCGAGGGCGCGCGGAGACGAGCGCGGCGACGGGGCTCACATTGGGGCGTAGGGAAGGGGCAGTGGGTGTCGAGGTGGGGGACGGGGACGACGGCGTCGATGTAGAAGAGACAGACCGGCGAGGGAGCGCTCTGGTGAGGCCGTCCGACGAGGAGCTCCGGCGGCGACGGCGTCCTGGCGCGGGGGCAGCGACCTCCTCCCCCGATCCCGATCCAATCGGGGAGAGAGGGGGCAGATATTTTTGTGGGGGGGAGTGGGGTGTCGGTGGAGTGGGTTACGGGGGGGTGAGGGGATAAGGAGTGGGGGTGGGTGGCCGGCTGGGCCTGGTGGGTTGGCCCAGTTGGGCCACGGTCCGGGAGGTTTTCTTCCCTCTCTCTTCTTTTGTTTGTTTTCTCTTTTGTATTTCCTTTCTTTTATTTATTTTCTTTTCTGTTTTAATTCAATTTAAATTATTTAGGCATTTTATAAAAATGTGTTTATTACACCATACTTACACATGCAATATTTAGTACAAACCGAACATTTTTATTTTAATGTTTGAAAACTTTTATTATTTACCAAACTTTGAATTTGAATTTTGGGCCGGTTTGATCTAACGGTAGATTAGCAACAGTAACCGTGGTGACGTGGCACCATTAGCGTGGGATTACTGTAGCTTGATTATCCGGGCGTTACACTTTGGTAGACATGGGGCCACCCATGAGGGGAGTTAGTCGGAGTGGCCGGGAGAGTGTCATGGCAATGGGAGGGTTCTGTCGGAATGCCATTGGTACACCCGAATGGGAGTGCGAGGCCATGGGTTCCGTGATGTGGGTACAGTGTGCTAACCTCCGCAGAGTCTTTATTAAATCTATCGATAGTCGCGTCCTCGGTTACGGACATAGCTTATGAGTAAGTCACACCATGGATCAACATGATTAAGTAATCTTGCACACTAAATTCTTATGCTTGGCACTAGTTAGGTGATGAGATTTGTGAGATCATGAAGATGATCGTTGTGGGAACCAAAGTATTGGTTTCGTTTGTGATCCGGGCATGATCACCGTTTTGGTTAGGGTAACCCGTCTGGTAAGAGAGTCCGAGAGACTCGGTGCATAAGATGATTCACTGCATAAGTAGTATGTTATTGCAATGCATTTAACTTGATTAATTGGCATGATATTGTTTGCCATTATGCTTATGCTTGTTGTGAGTTTGCAAGTACATTCAATGTACTGACCTGGCGTGTCATGCCAGCTTTCAGGGAAGTCTTACCGGATCGGAGTGCTTCCCATGTCTAGATCGTGTCCACATCGGTGTCCCTGTGCTATGGAGTTTCGCTTCGTCGTCGTTCCACTGCCGCGTAGTTGTCGTCATCGAGGCCCCTTCATGTTCATTAAATAATGTATATATTGTTCAGCCGCACCGTGTGTACCGCTTGGCCTCGCTACTTGATGTAATATCGAACCTATGTTTCCGCTAGCATCAATAAAGCGGTTGTTTTCTATACCAAGATGTTGTGTGTTGCCAGAAGACTTGATCTCTGGGCTGGCAATGCAAGGTAAACCGGTTGCTATAAGCCGGGGTGCCACAGATACCCTTCATTCTTGATGTTAATTTTTTTAGATAATATTATATAATACATTGCATATACTAATGTTCCTATACTGAGTAATTAATTCTGGAGAATCAACCTATGGAATAAGAACCATGGAGGTGTCATTCCAATCAGCCAGGATCTTTTGGTTATTGACTGGAAACGGTACCTCCTTGGTGATATGTTCACCTAACACATGAAAAAACTTTTTAAAGAAAATTGCATGGAGCCCATCTGGCCCCGGTGCCTTAAGATCACCTATATTGAAAACTGCCCTACCAATATGGCGCCATCAAGAGTGCATTCATTTGATATGTAACCTTCTTCTGAACTTTCTCCATAATAGTCGGGTTCACATGTTGCACCTCCGATGTAAACAGATTATGGAAGTAGTTTTGAATATGGGGACTTAAATTTGTCATACCTGCCAAAACATTACCATCCTCATCTTTTACCTTTTTTGTAAGATTTTGCTTTCTCCGTGCTAATGCATACGCCTGGAAAAACACCGTATTGTGATCACCAAATTTCAGCCAATTGGAACGCGATCTCTGCATGTAATGGATTTCTTCAAGCTCTAATAATAATTGAATCAATTCTGATAGTTCTTTCCTTTTCTCCTCACTTTCATCACTGATAGGTCCAATCATTGTTTTCTCCTATTCCTTTTGTGCTTTTCGTAACTGTTTCTTCGATTTCTTAAGCACCCTTTGATCCCAGTCATGAAGCATATTGTGCATGTGTTTAATTTATCACATGGACCAATCTCAAGTTTGGGCCTGACCCTATCTTTGCCACACCTCCGGCACCTTGTCCGAAAATGAGCTTTATTTGAGCCACCATGCCTCAAATCTCTTAACTCGCTCTCCACTATTTTCTTCTTGAGCATAGTACTTTGCATCCACCAAGAGCGGACTGTGGTCTGAATGGTTGAAGTTCATGTTCTGGAGTGCTGCGTTGGGGTGCATGATTCCCCATGCATCATTTATCAGTCCACGGTCAAGCCTCTCTTTAATATGCCCACAATGCCAGGTGAAACGATCACCCAGGTACCCCAAGTCTCTCAATCTGCAATCATCTATTATTGATTGGAATGCATGTATGTATTGTTGTGGACGTGGATTTCCTCCATCTTTCTCACTCAAGAACCGAACTTCATTGAGATCCCCTATAAGAGGCCAGGGGTAATTATAATTATGATGGAGTTGTCTCATACGATCCCAAGTCTTGTACTTATGTTCCCATTTGAATTCACCATACATACCAGTTAGCATCCATGAATTATTAGTTTCATCTTCCACTCTTACATCAATGAATGTGGGATCCAATCCCAATCTATGAATCTTTATTTCCTTCTTCCAAAAAAGCACCAGGCCACCCTTTCTCCCTCACTAACACACACCAGCTTCTGATCCATCCTCATTCTTCTTCTCAAACACTCTGCCAGATAGCTCTCTAAGTGTGTCTCCGACAAAAACACGACATCGGGGTTACATGCTCGCCGGACATCCAACAAAGCTCGGACTGTCGGGGCATTCCCGAGGCCGCGACAGTTCCATGCTACTATCTTCATGGCAGTAAAACAACAGAAAAGACTCTCGGTCGGTGGCACTGTCGGAGGACAGCAAACCCTAACTTAAATTTGCTAGGGGGCAACGAATTTGGAGAAGGAGCTCCCCCTGAGAAGGGTGAAGAACAGAGTCTCAGAACCTCAAAACTTTCATGAACAAGCTGCTGATCCCATCTAGAGAGTCAATCAGCCATCAAGCTCATCGTGGAGAGAGAGGCCAACAACTACGCTCCAAAGCCGCCCTGGGACATCAATGACATCAGCCACCACACTGCCGTCAAGAAGGCGGTCGGCGCGGACCAGCCGAAACCCTAGTCGCCTTGTGGTTGGTCTTTCATGGGAAAAAACGGTTTAGGACCTTCCATCTGTTTATTGCGAATTCCTAATCTCTGAGGGCTATCTATTTTCACAAACTTTTTTTTGAGGTGTGTGCGATTCGCCGACAAATAGAAGGTCTAGTTCCGCATAGCCTTCCGCGCGGCCGATTTTCTTTTTCCAAAAAAAAGGTCCAAAAAGTTGCTTCAAAAGGGCCGGAGGGCGAATTTTTTTAAGCCCAGCCCACCATTTCCATAGAGTAGGGATAACAGTGTATTTAGCCCAAAAGGCCTCAAATCCTGCAAGAACTTTATCCAATAAAAAGATCCTGCGAAAATCACCACTGCTCGTCTGTGCTGCCGGTAGGCGCCACGCCACCGTCGCCATGGCCGCCCCCGTCTCCGCTTCCCTCCTGCCTCTCGCGAGGAGCGCACGTGAGTCTCTTACTTTCAGTTAAATCTCTCCTGAACCTTATCCTGCGGCGACAATCCGATTTCTCTCTTTTTTTACCCCCTTTTTATCTGCCTGTTGGTTTCTGAATCTCCAGCTTCTTTCACTGGTCCGCATTACAAGAATAAGAGAAGGATTCCGATGGTGCGGGTCTGCTGTGCTGCCGACGACGACGGTTAGTCTAGTGATGACAGATTGAGAAATCTGAATCCATTTCTTTTTCCTTTATTTTCCCTAGAACCAATACTTATATTAGTTTATGATTTGTTTACCAAGTATTGGACTGTTCAACACAGTTATTTCATCTTTATGTGTGTGAGTTTTTTTAGTCTATTTTGTGCAAGAGAAGTCTGTCAGTGGCTGTTAAGCAAAAATGTTCATCAGTAGCTCATGAAACAGCGGTTTCAACTCGCATGCTGTAAAAACTCATTAGACGTACGCCACTATGCAATACTTTATGCGCTCTTTTAAACATGAATTTAGGACAAGGAGCAGGCATTAGCTTAAGTAAGACATTACGAGTTTACGACATCATGCATTGAGCGTTGTTTTGATTGAACATGGAGCTGTGTTTTCCCTGTGCTGATTTACAGAAGTACGTAACAAACTGACCCCCTTTTCTAAAATATGTGCATGTAATGATTCCAAGAAGAGGAAGTCAATGATTTGGGAGTCAAGGTGGCACTATCGATGCTAAAATTCTACAAAAGTAAGTTCTTATTTGCAGTTTGTTACCGCTTCATTTCTGATTGTCTTTTGGACATTTGTGTTACTACCACTATGCAGTCATAGACCATGCTTTCAAGACCGGCTTTTATCTATACATGGCCTGCTCACTGGCTCATGCTTTATGTGAACAGGAGAGATATCACCCTTGCTGCCTTCAAGCTGCCGTTATGTGCCAACATGCAGTGAGTACTCTATGCAGGCGTACAAAAGATATGGTGTTGCGAAGGGTACAATCTTGACAGCATGGCGTCTGTGCCGTTGTAATCCTCTTGGTACGTGCTCTTTCTTTTTGCTACACATTTCCAGTTCTGCATCATATCATGTTTATGGAACATGAGCGCTTTGTTTTCTGATACAAGCGTAGGTGGACAGGGATATGATCCTCCCAGGTGGTTTGGGGAGGGAGAGTTACCTGAGGAATGATGGCTGGTAATTACTAGAAACACTGCACATGTGCGTGCTAGACTGCGCTCTGCACATAGTTAAATAAGCAATATAAGCAGTGCCTCAGTCGTATTACATCTTTCAATTTTTCTCTTTTTCAGCTCGCTTGATTTTTATTGTTTATTACGATGGAACTAGATGATTGTACTAGAGACATTTATTTGTTGCTTATCAAGAATTTAACCTAGGTTGTTTAAATGATGATTCGCTTGCACGAGCTTCCGCTATCATAGGCCACCATTTTCTAGCTCCGTTCTGCTGCAGACTAGTTTCAAAGACCCAACTGGCTTTTGCTGTTTTCTTAACTGTGCACAACCTGTCAATATAACATAGTAGATGCATGGAGATCCAAAATTTCCTCCTTTGGAGTCGGATGAAGAATGAACATTGACATATTCTTGAGCATGAAGACAGTCTAAAAAAAATCTGAACTACCACGCGGAAAATTGAATGTACAATGTAGTAAAATTATAATGGGGGGGAGTACAAGAAGGATCCTATTTCATGCACTGTAAGTATCTATGAAGTGGAATTTAAATCTTTCTTAGCGTGGGGGGCATGTGCAGCTCACTTCTTACTGTCTTCCATTTCAGCATTTGCCTGGTCCGCGTATCTGATCTCCTGGCTACCATATCCTTGAATACGGTGTTTTGTTGTTTTTTCCTGTTGCAACTTAGTGTATCATATTTGGTAATGCCCCCTTGAAATATTTTGATTGTATACTATATTGATTTGGACACTTGTGCACCCATTTAGCCTAATGTCTGTTTCATTGGCCAAACTTGTTTCTCTTGGTATTTTTCAGCATTGTTGGCACTGATATTTGATTTCCCATGTTGATCTTTTTTTATCTCCCTCTTTTTTATTTCAGATGTTGGAATGCCTCACAAGATATCATCTCATCGCAACTTAATAAAGGAGGTTACTGGGGAGCACTACTGCTTGTGCTAGTTTCAAGGGAAAATGTATTTTGTTGACTATGCTGTCAGTTATGCCATGACACAAAGATGATTGGTTCCTGAGATTTCTATGCAGAAGATGGTTGTGGTAAACGGTAAGTGGATTGTACAGTTTCCATGGACCACTAAATCACTTCTGTAGGAAAGCTATTCTGCTGGTTTAAAGTTGTGGATTTGTATGCCCACAAATCACTTTGGTTTAGCTCATGGATTGTGCAGTTTAGTTTATAATTTCTATGAACAAAGATCTAGTTGTCAACCACAAAAAGCGAAGGATTTTCCAGACTTTATTCCTTATGTGTACATCGTTACGATGGTAAACATAGACCCTTGTTGCAGATTGCACCGTATATCCCCATAAATCATAACTGGTGCAAGCTGCTAAAAAATGTTTGGGACCATACTTCACTAAAGCAGATCAAATGTGCCCAAGCATCCATTGGTACTTACAATCTATGTCACTTGAGTGCTGCTAGCATCATCAGATACCCATGTGGAGATGGCGTGGAGCACACGTCCTTTCCATCCCTGCAGAAGCCATTGGTGATCCTCGTTGATCATGAAATGCTTGTGGTACTGCTTCTTCACTACTTTCTTCAAAAACTGAACAATGTCTAGGTCCAGTTCCAACTGTCTGAGCCCTGCTCGCTGGTTCCTTGCCTGCCATTCCCTGTAGTTTTGAGGGCGTTCCACCCGGTCTGTCCCCTCACAAGCGATGATGTTCATGGCACATCGTGCGATGATGTCCCGCTCCACCAGCAGCCTCTCATCATTGTCTCGTGGCACCGTGGCTTCCATCATGTCAAAGTGTGCTGCGAAGTTGTGGAGCACTTGGCGGAACCGTGTCACAAAGAATGTCGTGTTGTATGACGCGTTCACGATGGCGTGGACGAACACGGCTGGCTTCATCTTTCTGATAGTGTTGAGCACCATGTCCCTGGGGTTTAGCCTGTCGATGACAACACTTTCGTCCATCAGGGACCTAAAATGGATTAGGCTGTTCACGACAAGAACCTCGTCGGGATTGATGTTGAGATCCTCTACCCGGACATCCTCTGCCTTGGCTGCGATGACGCGGAACTCGAAGGGCACGCCGAACTGCTTTGCGCAGCGGCGGAGCCGTTGTCCTGTATCGTGAGTTTGCTCAGCAGGACGGAATCCTGGGCGGAGGCTGGTAATGCTGGTGATCCTCACCTTCGGAGGGCCGCCCTCCCTTTCTGCTAGCCACCGGAGCAAGTCTGGCCACTGGAACCCGTCATTGACACCATAGTGCACAATGTGCAGCTTGTGTCTCCCCATGACGGCATTGTAGATGGTCTTGTTGGAGAAGAGGAAACACACCTTCATGAAGCAGCAGGCGGACATGAAGAGCTTGTAGGCCTTGAGGACCTCGACGACGGGGGTGCGCTTCACCATTAGCGATCGGTAAAGCTGGCTCCCTCTGCCAGCCAGCCGTGCCTCAAGACCCTCAGCGAAGTAATGCGCCAGTCGCTGTGTGGCGTCTCCTGTTGGGGAGGAGTGCCGCTTGACCCGCCACAGCAGCTCGCACGCGCTGCGCTGATCGTTAGTGGCCACTGCCTCCGCGCAACGGATCAGCAGTGTCTCCAGGTCGTCCACCACCGCCAGCCTCGCGCCGCGCCTCCCACGCGGCGCCTTGGTGGAGATGCACTGCTGCTCCGCCTCGTCACCTCGCTCACGTGCCTCAGTGGTGCACATGTCGTAGCTGTTGAGCATGAACTGGTCCAACATCTCGCTCTCCTCCTTGGATTCAGGGTGCACCTGCACAGCCATTTGCTTGCTGCTCCTTCCAGCTTCTGCCCCGTTGCCACCGCCGCCGTGAGGCATGTAACTACCCTCCACCGCCCCGCTGCATCTGGGCAAGAATCTGTTGGCTTCCTCCATTCCTCTGAAGAATGCCATGCTCGAGATCACGTCCATGCTGTTGTTGGGCTCTGCCGTGCCCTTGCCATTCAAAAAGAAGGCTGGGTTCTGGATATTTCTGCTTGACAAGGCTGAGGTGAGCATGTCGGATGAGGTGGTGGTGTCGGAGGTGGTGAGGATCTGTGCGAAGGGATGCTGGGCCTGCAGCAGCGCGGCGGGGTCAGGGTACTGGTATATGAACTTGTCAACGATGTCCTCCTCCATGAGCATGCGCGATATGTAGTCGAGGGCCAGGTCATCATGCGGCTGTTGCAACGCCGGAGCAGGCTGCAGGTTGGGAAAGACATAGGGCGTGGGTGCCATGAATGATGGTGCTCCTGTGCTCTCAGCCTGTCCTGGTTGTATGAGATAACATGGAGATTTTGGCTGGGTGTTCGATGATTCCAACCATCCAACGGAAGACCAGGCCACATAACAAAACTGTACTAGGCGTACTGCATGTTTTGTGTACTAGGATAAATGGACTGTCTGCAGTTGACTATGGTTTACCAGACAAAAACTTTGGATTCTACAACGATGAAGACAAGATGACAAACTTGTGACCTTCGTTTCCGATGCAGACGACTAAAAAACAATAGTAGGATGTACATTCCAATGCACATTAAAGAAAAGAAAAAAGAAACGCATGGATACAAACAGCTAACATGCATCTACCCAACCTGTGCACCTTCAGTACTAGTTGAGCAAGCATCCGCCAGTTTCTGCAATACCAGGAACCTTGACAAGGCGTCACTGAAACTAATCAGGACATGGAAACTAGCTGCAATTTCGATACTTTCCTGGCATCTTATTAGACATTAGAGTGATGACTGATTGTATGTATCATGTCAGAATCATCATTGCTAACTTTTTCTTTTCTTGATGAAATTGTAGCAGTGCTATGCGAGTTTCATTCATTAAGAGAAGCTGGCAGAGCCAGGAAGAGTAAAATTAACCTAAGTATGTTCAGCTGCTATTACAGCACTAAAGACTTGAACAGATTAGGCAGAAGGGGTTCCGTCTGTGCGCTGAGTCCCTGCATGGTTCTGGAGCTCTTCGAAGATATTTGAGAGACAACTGGTCAGCATTGCAGGCATTGTTGTCAAAGATGCACATATCGCGCTCCTTCCAAATTATCCACCAGGTTAGCGTTACAACCTACAAGCGCACTGTTTCTCATATATCATGTCATCTCTGCTTGAGAAAATTGAAGAGAAATATCCAGTCCCCTTGTCAGACCAAGTTATGTAACGATTCCACATAATATCGTCTCTCACAATGCAGATTAAAATGGATATATGTGCACTCACTACATCTCTGAAACCTTATAATGGTCTCTGTTACCAAGTTACACATACAAAAAAGGAGCAAACACACATCTGATTTTTTTTACACACATCTGATAGTGCAACAGGCATATCTATATCCATTCGTACTTCAATCCATCCATCTACTCCAGTTGAGAGCCACTAGCATCATCAGCTACCCATGTCGAGAGGGCGTAGAGCACCCGGCCTTTCCATCCCAGCAGAAGCCACCGTTGATCCTCATCAATCATGAAATGCTTGTGGTACTGCTTCTTCACTTGGTCCTTGAGCATCTTAACAATGTCAGGGTCTAATGACAGCTGCCTCAGTCCGGCTCGCTGGTTCCGCGCATGCCACTCCTTGTAGTTCTGAGGGCGCTCCACCCGGTCAGGGCCCTCACAGGCAATGATATTCATCACAGAGCGTGCAAAAATGTGCCGCTCCACCAGTAACCTCTTCTCTTTGTTCTGCATCATGGTAGTCTCCATCATGTCAAACTGTGCTGTGAAGTTGTTGAGCGCTTGCCGGAAACGAGTCATGAAGAACGCCGAGCTGTATGCTCCATTGACAGCTGCGTGGATGAGCATGGATGGTTTCATCTTCTTGATAGTGTTGAGCACCAGGTCCCTTGGGTTTTCCATGTCAAAGGTGAGGCTCTCATCCATCAGTGTCCTGAAATGGAACATATTGTTCACGACGAGCACCTCGTCTGGATCGATGTCGAGGTCCTCGGCATGGACAGCCTCTAACTTGGCTATGATAGCATGAAACTTGAATGGCACGCCAAACTGCCTTGCGCAGTAGCTGAGCCTGCGTTTTGTCTCCTTGGCTTGCTTAGCCGGACAGGGCCCAGGCTGCGGGCTAATAATGCCGGTGATCCTCACCTCCGGTGGCCCACCCTCCCTGTCAGCTAGCCACCGGAGCAAATCCGGCCACTGGAACCCATCGTTGACACCGTAGTGCACAATGTGCAGCTTCTTTCTCCCCGCCACGGCATTGTAGATGTTTTTGTTGGAGAAGTTTAGCGACACCTTCAGGAAGCAGCAGGCGGCTATGCACAGGTGGTAGCTTTTGAAGAGCTCCACGGTGGAGGTGTGATTCGCCATGGTGATCGAGTGGTACATTTGCCTCCCTGTGCCCGCCAGTCGTGCCTCCAGCCCCTCGGCGAAGTAATATGCCAGTCGCTGCCTTGCGTCTCCTGTTGGTAGCGAGTGCTGCTTGATCTTCTTCAGTAGATCGCCGGCGTTGCTCCGGTCGTTGGTAGCCACCGCCTCCGCACAGCGGATCAGCAGCGTTTCCAGATCAGCCACCACCTTCTGCCTTGCGCTGTGCCTCACACACGGCGCCTTCCTGCAAATGCTCTGATGCGCTGCCTGGTCCCCCCTCTCCTTCATCGTCTCATTGGAGTGCATGTTGTAGCCGTTGAGGATGAGCAGGTCCAGCTCAAGTGCGGTGTCTTCCTCCGCCGAGTCATCATGTGCCAGCACCCGCACCGCTATTTGCTTGCTGCTCCTGCCCATGCACGCCTCCGTCTCGCCATCCATGCCAGACCTCTTCTTACGCCCCCTAGCATCCACCATCACATTGACTGTGGGCAAGAAGCTGTTGGCCTCCTCCATGCCTTTGAAGAAAGCCATGCTCGACAGGTCACCCATGGTGACGCCGCTGCTGGGCTCCTCCGCTGTGACTGTGCCATTCAAGATCAAGGCTTGACTACGTACCTCGCTGGACAAGAACCCAGAAGCCATGATGCCCGTGTTGTTGCCTTGACTTGGAAGTAAAGCGGAGGACCCATGGGCACCAGCTGTGGTGATGCCGGAGGCTGAGAGGATCTCAGCGAAGGGCTGCTCGGCCTGCAGGAGGGTCGGATGCTCAGGGTGTTGGTAGAAGAACTTGTCGATGATGTCCTCCTCCATGAGCATGCGCGAGATGTATGCCAAGGCCAGGTCATCCTGCGGCTGCTGTGACTGTGAGTCACCGTTGGTCATCGAGGGTTGGTCGAGGAAGATGGAAGGGGGCGGTGGCGGTGGCGCAGGCTTGACGAGCCCCAACGGCTCTTCCTGGGCGGCAGCCATTGCAGGCATGGTTGCTTGTTGATGGTGGTGGAGTGGAAATGTCGTCCTGTCCTCTATCCATTACACTCCATGTGAAGAAGCCAACAAGCTCACTGCTCAGTTGGAACCATCGAATCTTTCCGTTGCATAGAATCGGTCACCATCGAGCAGCGCCTGCACATATGGACAAACAAACGATGGTCCGTTTGAGAGAGATTGTATTATTCATCTTGGTGTTTCAGCCATCCTTCTGCCCATGTCTAGTAAAAAAAACAGCAATTGTCTTGTAGTACGAATCAATTTATGTGTCAAAATGTGTGCTGTTCTGATTTCATATGAGACTTTTTAAAACATGGACACGAGATCCTCAAACAATGGATATTCTGGAGTCAGGGGCGGAGCCAGGATGAAAACTAAGAGGGGGCAAACATTTGTTGGAACTTTTTTGCCGAAGATGTGTACGTACTTGTTCTTGTTGGGAGATGTGACAAAACCTTCTTTTTTTTGCCAGGAATTATGTAGAATTTTTTTTCTGGGGGAGATGTGTCCGTTTTTTTCCCCATAGGGAAATGTGTAGAAACTCATGGCTAGATCATTCACAAAGACTGGTCACAAAAATATTGATACAATGACTAATAAACAAAATCTTACATTTTCTTGTAAGATAATTTTATCACACGGAATTATTTTAGTTCACCGCAAAAATCAAATAAACCAACTATTAATATTCTGGTCCTAACTGCAAAAAAGAACATCTATCTGGTTGAATAAAATTTCTTGCATGCAAGCTTTAAGAGAAAAAATTAGTTAAAATAGAGTGAGAATGTATACATGTATAGATAAGAAAAGGCTTGATCACATTACATTTTAGATGAATCCCAAGGAAGCTTCTTCAAATCAACGATTTCAGGCACATTGCTGATTGTAGATTTTTCAAAAAATCTCTTCATTAGCTTCCCTACGGATGTCAAATAACTGAAATATTAAAGAAATTGGCATACATGAAAAGGAAATTTGCTATAGATTTTATTCTGTTCTTACATTTTCTAACAGGGAACTTGGAAAGAGGATAAGAATTGAAAATCGGAATAAGAAATAATAGAGGAACTGCTACTAGGGCTTAACTTGATGGTGACACGATGTTGCGGGCTCGCGGCGATATATTCCAAGGACCGAAGAACAGCCGGCCGGCGGGATTGGATCGACGGCGAATGCCGGAGGCGAGGGGATGAGTACGCGTCACGTAGTCTTCACCTGGTCAGGGCGGCGGCGGCGGCTGAGTCGCGTCTCTGCGACCAAATTAAAAGGGTTGTTCATGTCACCGGCATTTCTGGAGCGGTGCGTCCGCTCCTGACACACATGTAGGCTTGCTCGTAAGATTTTTATGGGCAAGGCTTGCTCCTAAGTGCCTAGGTGGGCTTACCAGCTGATGGGCTTTTTTACCAGAAAAAAGAAAAGGAGTGGGGGCAAATAAACTGGGCTAAGTGGGGGCAGAGTTACCCATACGAAGGGCCAGGTACAAATGGACTTGAAAATCAAGTGGGGGCATTCGCCCCCACAGGGCCTAACGTGGATTCGCCCCTGTCTGGAGTTAAATTCGTATTTGCAGAGAACGGGTTTCTATGCGCACCGACCTTGAATTTACGTGGATGTGTAACAGGTCTTGTTTGAAGCCAGGTGTGGAGATGTGGATGGATTTATGTATCTTATACCTAAATAAAACCATGAGTTGAAATATCACCTTTTTTCCTTTTGGGTATGTCTTGCGTTGTTGCCCCCAACAGACCTCTTGATTTTCCTTGCACTTGGATAACTTGTTGTATGAGCATTTTTTAAGCCGTGACCATAGAACAATTGTTCGACGGTATTTTCATTAATGAAACTAACAAAGTAAAAAATACATTTGGTTTAGCCAATTCCTAGTTTCGGAAACATCAAAGATCAAGTGGACTCAAAGGGAACTATCAATCCTGATATGTTTGAAGTTTTCTTTCTTTGATTCTATAACAAATAATCTTGAGATCTTGCTTGAGGAGGACTTTCCATGAGGCAGAGCTTGGAGTGATATTATTGAAAAATCTTGTTATTTCTATGAATCCAAATGTTCCAGCATCCCATAACTATGATTTCAAGAGCAATTTCAGATGGCAAGTGGGTAGCAGTAAGTTGAATGTCATGGTTTACCAGGATCCATATGTTATACCCCCTCCGTCTCAAAATAAGTGTTGTTGATTTAGTACACGTTACCAAATTGCACACGGTACATTTATTTATCATGTTACTCATGTTATAGGTACCAACATGGTTATCGAAAATCCATATCTGCACCCGAGCTTATTTGCACCCGTGCTGACGAAAAAAATCAAAACAAATACAAGAAAATTTCAAAAAATTCCAAAAATAAATAAATTGTGCGGTAGAAAATTTGATGCGTGAGGTCCGTTCCAATTTTCAAGTCATTTGGACATATGAGGAGCTCTCAGCAAAAAAGACAAATTGGGGGTCTGTAAAAATGTTTACTGGCATGTACTGTTTTGGCCTGATTTGTTTTTTTTGTTGAGAGCTGCTCAGATGTCCAAATGACTTGAAATTTGGAGCGGGCCTCACGCATCAAATTGTCTACCACACAAAATAAAATTTGGAATCTTTTGAAAAAAAATCGATTTTTTTACAAATTTTTTTCTAGCCGGGCGCAGATGAGACTGAGCACCGAAACGCCCTACTCCATGGTTATGATGTTCTTACAGGCTGCATATTTTTTAGTTAAAATACTGTCAGTGCTAAAGTTACCAGAGTTACCAATGCCTTGGAGTTCTTCCGAACAGAGACATGATAACAAGCCCACAATGCCCTCTTTGTACTTCTGATTGCGAGAGTGTTCGGCATGCTCTACTCCTATGTCCTCGTGTGAATGAAATCTGGAGAATATTGGGTCTACAATGGATGGCCAATGATATGTGCCAAACTGATCGCGATTGTGTACACAGTACACCTAATGGCCTGGCGCCCCTAGCTCCGGGTATCGATTGCGAGATATTGATCATCGTAACCATTTGGTATATCTGATGGGAGATAAGGAAATTCACGCATGTCGAGAAGTTGCTCGAACTGGCAAGATCGGGACTCAGGGACGGCTTTCTTTTGGCGACCAACGTGGGCTGCAAGAAACTCCAATAGAAGCAGACTGCATGGAGGTAATCAAAGTGATGCAAAACGGAGGCAATTCTTTGGGCTCAAACATTGTCATGGCTCCGTCGTTGACGACGTCACCAGACAACCGGCAGCTGGAGTGGGCCTAGCCTGTGCTGTATGTGGCAAAATTTCATGTTTTGACCCTTTTTGCAAACAAAATCAGGATCTGACCCTTGTTCGAAAATATTTCGGGATCTGATCCTTTTGCCTACCGCCAGGGGGTCTGGCGGTAGGTTTGCACGTCCTACCGCCGTCCCCTCTGGCGGTAGGTCCTTTGACGGCGACTGACGGCCGTTGGTAGGCGCTGACGTGGAAAAGGGCCTACCGCCATCGGGTACGGCGGTAGGTTAGTGAAGCCTACCGCCAGACCCTCTGGCGGTAGGGTCCTGTGTGGTGGATAAGGTGGGGAGGGGCTGGTTTGTGGGCCCCACCACCACTCTTCTTCCCCACTCATCTTCTTCCCCGTGCTCAGCTCCTCTCCCCCCTCTCTCCCCTCACAACCCCCCCCCCCCCTAGATCCACTCCACTTGCTTGAGATTTCATCGTGGATCCGGAGCATTTTCATCACCCAAGGTACCTCTCCCATTCCCCCTCCTTTTGATTGGTTGAGATCTTTGTTTCGTGTTGATTTGGTCAATTTATTGCAAACCCTAGGTGTTGATGTTGTTGTGTGCATTTATGATGCATTTATGGTTAGGGTTATGGTTATGTTAGGGGTTAGTGTTAGGGTTAGGGTTAGGGTTATGGTGGTTATGTTGGGGGTTAGGGTTATAGGGGTTATGGTTAGGGTTGGGGTTAATGGTTAGGTTAACTTTAGTATGAATAGTAGTTACTTGTCCAATTTATGCAAAATTTAGTTCATTTGTCCATTTGTGTTGGTTGGATGACATATATGGATCGATTATATTGTTTCCAATTTCTTAGATGCATAAGCTTGTAAATGTTCATTATTTGGACAAGTCGACATTTATGCTTGGAAATGACGATGAAGGGGAAGAGGCTATGGTTTTTGACACAAGTCCAAGCTTTGATGATCTTGTAGTTAAAGTGAAAAGCGTTTTACATTGGAATGACTCAAATGCCATGGTTAAGCTTATTGGGAGGTATGACGTTGGATTGGGAGTAAAGTCCCGATTAAAGAGTATGCCCATCACCTCCCAATTGCATTGGAATGTGTACAAGGAAAAAGTAGACGCATCACAAGACAAGTCTCTTGAGATCTTTGCCACAAAGGTTGATCCTCCTCCTCCTTTGCAAATTGATCTCAACCGCAATGCATCCTCCCCCATACATGATGATAGTGCCGAGGTGTATGTCCCCAATTGTTCTAGCCAACCACCAAGTAGCCAACCCAATGAAGATCATATCAATGCTACCGCCATAGTACTCCGTCATGATGCTATTCCTCATGTTGAAGAAGATGCTAGTGGTCATGTTGATGATGATGCTATTGTTGCTCAAGAGGATGCTTACTCGGAGAATGAAGAGATCCATTACAATCCAATTGGTAACTTGGATATCATTGTGCGGCAACAAGACATGGACTGTACCCTCCCTTATAACCGTATGTGTGGGTATAACTCGGATGACGAGGGTCCGGAGGAAGAGTTGGATGAGGATGGGTTGACTGCACAAGAAAACGAAATCTACAAGAAGGTGACCGCAAGGAGAGACGGCCGCCGTTGTTTAGGGATGTGAGTCTTGCGGACAATGCCGTCGTTGACGGTGGGCTGAGATTCTGGTTGTCTGAGCCAACGCCGTGCCCCAAATTCAGTGATCCTCGACCAGAAAATGAGGATGAGAATGCTCATTTGAAGAAAGGCATCAAGTTTGGTTCTTTGGTAGAGTTCAAGATATGGTTGTGTGACTATGCCATTAGGAACCATAGGCCGTTTGTTGTTGGTCATTCGAATCAAAAACTTCGGTACACAGTCAAATGTGACCAAGAAGGTTGCAAATGGATGGTCCGCGATAGAAAAATCAAAGAAATCGGGCAATGGGTGTTGAAGAGTCATGTTGGCACTCACACGTGCGTACCCCCGGACAAGGCCCACCGAAGCAAAGGACACCGTCAACTCACGTCTGAGTATCTAGGATACAAATTGTTGCATCAAATAGCACATGATCCAACCATGAAGGTCAAGTTTCTCATGTCTTCGATTGAGGAACTTTTCGGATACCCATTCAAGTATGGGAAGGCATGGATGGCGAAGGCAAACGTTATTAGGATGTTGCATGGTGATTATGAGGCCGCATATAACATTCTTCCCAAGATGTTGGCAGCCGTTCATCGAAACCCGGGAATGCGCCATCGGGTGGAGTCAATTGACGGAGTGTTTCGTCGTGCCTTCTGGAGCATTGAGGCATTCCCGTATTGTCTCCCGGTCTTGTCTATAGATGGTACATTCTTGACCGGCAAATACAAGGGCACATTGATGGTTGCGATGGCCCACTCTTCAAATGATAACGTGTTGCCGGTGGCATTTGCCTTGGTGCCTTCGGAGCACGATGATAATTGGGAGTGGTTCATGGGGCATGTGAGAACCAAGGTGATAGGCAAGCGAGAGGTATGCATTATATCGGATCGCCATCATGGGATTCTCAAAGCAATAGACGTTGATATTCCCGGTCTTCCAAAGCTTCAACACCGTTGGTGCATGAGACACTTTGTTGCAAACTTTTACCGGGCATGCAAGAGCAAGGAGTTTTGCAAAGACCTTACCCTTGTTTGCGTTGCATTCAACACCGACACATTCAAAAGCCGATATGATAAACTCCTCAAGGCTTTGGAGAAGAACAAAGGGGGAAAAGAATTCTTGCTTAGGCACGAGCCGGATAAAGAAAAGTGGTCACGCGCTTACGATGAAGGAGGTATGCGATATGGGGACATGACAAGCAACATGGTGGAATGCTTCAACAATGTGTTGAAGGGTGTCTGTTCCTTGCCGGTGACCGCAATACTCAAGTACACTTTCATCAAGCTCAATGAGTACTTCCTAAAGCATTCTGAAAGCACGGCCAAGTGGATTGGCGAAAAGATGGACTATCCATTAAAGGTTCATGATTGGTTGTTGCATCAAGCGCGCAAGTCTGCCAAACAACAAGTGATCAAATATAATGAAAAAGAAATGATCTATCAAATCGATGAGCTGGGTGGGACAACAAGGGATGGTAGGTCTTATGGTGGAGTTGCTTATGAGGTGCGTCTGAAAACCCGTTGGTGCCAGTGTGAGAGGCCACACAAGTATCATTGGCCTTGCTCGTATTTTATGACCGCAACACGGGCGAGAAACGTGCGCGTATCCGATGGCACAACGGCGCGGTTGCAGGAGTTCACATTGGAACGAACAAGGTTGACATGGGCGCCTCGGTTCAATCCTTTCCTTGATGCCTCACAGTGGCCTGAGTATGTTGGGCCAGACATTGTGCCAGATCCCGCACTCATGGTGCCTATGAGGGGAAGAAGAAGAAAGAAGAGATTCCGGAGTGACATGGATGATCTAGCTGGATACACCGGAATGAAGCAATTTGGTAGTGGTCATTTCATGGAGCCACCGGAGAACAACAATTGTGGAGAATGCAACGACACAAGACACAACGTTAGGACATGCAAGAAACCAAGAACCAACACGGGCACTAGTCAAACACGTGGACGGAGGACTAGCCTTGGAGGTGGCCGTGGCCGTGGAGGGGGCCGTGGCCGTGGAGGAAGGACTAGCCTTGGAGGTGGCCGTGGCCGTGGAGGAAGGACTAGCCTTGGAGGGGGCCGTGGCCATGGATCCGGTGGTTCTAGGACACGTCGGGTTGATAGGGGAAGGCCTATCGACGTGTTGCTCAATCCGGATGGTTGAAATAATGTGAATGGTACTACTTTTAATATGTTCATGCATGTGTTGATATATTTGCCTCTTTACATGTCAATGTGTTCATATTTAGACTTAACATCTTTATTTGTTGTAGGGCATGGCTTCATCCGGTTCCATGACGAGGCCACCGTGTGCTCACCAAGAAGACATGCCACACAAGTGGAAGGACGCATCTTTGGACAAGGTGAAGGAGAATGATGTGAAGATTCCGCCATGTTGGTGTGGAGATGTTTGCAAGGTGAAGGAGTCCACCAACCGAAAGAAGTCATGGACCGAAGGAAGGAGATATTTTGTTTGCCCTAATTATGCTTACGATCGTGCGCTTCCAACTAACTCCTATGACCTTCCACCGGTATGCTAGAGAAGTAACATGTTACTCTAAAATGTGTGTCAACACTAACATCCGTTTTATATGGAGTCACCGCCTCCTCTATGCAAGTACTTCAGCTGGATAGATCATGAAGTGCCAAAAGATATCCAAAAGGGCCAATTAGAAGATTGTCTTAGGCGCCAGTGGCTGTTCGAAGAAAGATTTCAAAGAGGCTTGGAGGAAGAGCGTCGTCAGAAAGAGAGGATGGAGCGGAAGCAACGCGAGGATGAGAGGGCACGCCAAGCGAAGCTTGCTCGTGAGGAGGAGAGGGCAAGAAAGCTTGCAAAAGCTCGCAAGGCACAAAAGGAGGAAGAGGCACGTGACAAGAAGGGGAAATGGCCCCGTATGACTCAGTAAAGCCTTCGCTTCGGTGGACTCGTCATGTAACCGGATGAAGCCATGCCAAATTTATCATGAACTATATAGTACTAAGGCAAGAAGCCATGTGTCGTGAACTTGTCGTGAATGAATTTGCCGTTTGTATTGAATTTGGTGTGAAAATGTTTGCAAGGTGTCGTGAATGAATTCAGTTTGTCATCATATTCTGTGATTTGTCATGATTCTTATTAAAAAATTGTTGGGCTGGGAAGAGAAGAGGGATAGAACAGAACAGAGTGCTCTGTTTTTAGAGTTTACAACCCTACCACCAGAGGCCCTGGCGGTAGGCTGCTGTCGTTGGAAATATGCCCTAGAGGCAATAATAAAATAGTTATTATTATATTTCCTTGTTCATGATAATCGTTTATTATCCATGCTAGAATTGTATTGATAGGAAACTCAGATACATGTGTGGATACATAGACAACACCATGTCCCTAGTAAGCCTCTAGTTGACTAGCTCGTTGATCAATAGATGGTTACGGTTTCCTGACCATGGACATTGGATGTCGTTGATAACGGGATCACATCATTAGGAGAATGATGTGATGGACAAGACCCAATCCTAAGCCTAGCACAAGATCGTGTAGTTCGTTTGCTAAGAGCTTTTCTAATGTCAAGTATCATTTCCTTAGACCATGAGATTGTGCAACTCCCGGATACCGTAGGAATGCTTTGGGTGTACCAAACGTCACAACGTAACTGGGTGGCTATAAAGGTGCACTACAGGTATCTCCGAAAGTGTCTGTTGGCTTGGCACGAATCGAGACTGGGATTTGTCACTCCGTGTAAACGGAGAGGTATCTCTAGGCCCACTCGGTAGGACATCATCATAATTTGCACAATGTGACCAAGGAGTTGATCACGGGATGATGTGTTACGGAACGAGTAAAGAGACTTGCCGGTAACGAGATTGAACAAGGTATCGGGATACCGACGATCGAATCTCGGGCAAGTAACATACCGATTGACAAAGGGAATTGTATACGGGATTGATTGAATCCTCGACATCGTGGAACATGTGGGAGCCAACATGGGTATCCAGATCCCGCTGTTGGTTATTGACCGGAGAGTCGTCTCGGTCATGTCTGCATGTCTCCCGAACCCGTAGGGTCTACACACTTAAGGTTCGGTGACGCTAGGGTTGTAGAGATATTAGTATGCGGTAACCCGAAAGTTGTTCGGAGTCCCGGATGTGATCCCGGACGTCACGAGGAGTTCTGGAATGGTCCGGAGGTAAAGATTTATATATGGGAAGTCTTATTTTGGTCGCCGGAAAAGTTTCGCGCATTATCGGTATTGTACCGGGAGTGCCGAAAGGGGTCTGGGGGTCCACCAAAGGGGTCCATTAGCCCTGGGGGGCCACATGGGCTGTAGGGGTGTGCGCCTTGTCCTTTATGGGCCAAGGGCACCAGCCCCAAGAGGCCCATGCGCCAAGAGATAAGGGAAAGGAAGAGTCCTAAAGAGGGAAGGCACCTCCGAGGTGCCTTGGGGAGGATGGACTCCTCCCTGGCCGCACCCTTCCTTGGAGGAAGGGCCAAGGCTGCGCCCCCCCCCCCCTCTCCCTTGGCCCTATATATAGTGGGGGGAGGGAGGGCAGCAATACCTAAGCCCTGGCGCCTCCCTCTCCCTCCCGTGACACATCTCCCTCCTCCCGCAGCGCTTGGCGAAGCCCTGTTGGAATCCCGCTACTTCCACCACCACGCCGTCGTGCTGCTGGATCTCCATCAACCTCTCCTCCCCCCTTGCTAGATCAAGAAGGAGGAGACGTCGCTGCTCCGTATGTGTGTTGAACGCGGAGGTGCCGTCCGTTCTGCGCTAGGATCATCGGTGATTTGGATCACGACGAGTACGACTCCATCAACCCCGTTCTCTTGAACGCTTCCGCTCGCGATCTACAAGGGTATGTAGATGCACTCCTCTCTCTCGTTGCTAGATGACTCCATAGATTGATCTTGGTGATGCGTAGAAAATTTTGAATTTCTGCTACGTTCCCCAACAGTGGCATCATGAGCTAGGTCTATGCGTAGTTTCTATGCACGAGTAGAACACAAAGTAGTTGTGGGCGTCGATTTTGTCAATTTACTTGCCGTTACTAGTCTTATCTTGATTCGGCCGCATCGTCGGATGAAGCGGCCCGGACCGACCTTACACGTACACTTACGTGAGACAGGTTCCATCGACTGACATGCACTAGTTGCATAAGGTGGCTAGCGGGTGTCTGTCTCTCCCACTTTAGTCGGATCGGATTCGATGAAAAGGGTCCTTATGAAGGGTAAATAGAAATTGGCATATCACGTTGTGGCTTTTGCGTAGGTAAGAAACGTTCTTGCTAGAAACCCATAGCAGCCACGTAAAACATGCAACAACAATTAGAGGACGTCTAACTTGTTTTTGCAGGGAATGCTATGTGATGTGATATGGCCAAAAGGATGTGATGAATGATATATGTGATGTATGAGATTGATCATGTTCTTGTAATAGGAATCACGACTTGCATGTCGATGAGTATGACAACCGGCAGGAGCCATAGGAGTTGTCTTAATTTATTGTATGACCTGCGTGTCAATGAAAAAGCCATGTAATTACTTTACTTTATTGCTAACCGTTAGCCATAGTAGTAGAAGTAATAGTTGGCGAGACAACTTCATGAAGACACGATGATGGAGATCATGATGAGGGAGATCATGGTGTCATGCCGGTGACGAAGGTGATCATGCCGTGCCTCGAAGATGGAGATCAAAAGGCGCAAGATGATATTGGCCATATCATGTCACTTTGTGATTTGCATGTGATGTTTGTCATGTTTACATCTTATTTTCTTAGAACGACGGTAGCATAAATAAGATGATCCCTCACTAAAATTTCAAGAGACGTGTTCCCCCTAACTGTGCACCGTTGCGAAGGTTCGTTGTTTCGAAGCACCACGTGATGATCGGGTGTGATAGATTCTAACGTTCGCATACAACGGGTGTTGACGAGCCTAGCATGTACAGACATGGCCTCGGAACACATGCGAAACACTTAGGTTGACTTGACGAGCCTAGCATGTACAGACATGGCCTCGGAACACAAGAGATCGAAAGGTCGAACATGAGTCGTATAGTAGATGCGATCAACATGGAGATGTTCACCGATGATGACTAGTCCGTCTCACGTGATGATCGGACACGGCCTAGTTTGACTCGGATCATGTATCACTTAGATGACTAGAGGGATGTCTATCTGAGTGGGAGTTCATTAAATAATCAGATGAACTTCATTATCATGAACATAGTCAAAAGGTCTTTGCAAATTATGTCGTAGCTTACGCTTTAGTTCTACTAAGATATGTTCCTAGAGAAAACTTAGTTGAAAGTTGATAGTAGCAATTATGCGGACTGGGTCCGTAAACTGAGGATTGTCCTCATTGCTGCACAGAAGGCTTATGTCCTTAATGCACCGCTCGGTGTGCTGAACCTCAGCGTCGTCTGTAGATGTTGTGAAACGTCTGACATACACGTTTTGATGACTACGTGATAGTTCAGTGCGTAGTGCTAACGGTTTAGAATTGTGGCACCAAAAACGTTTTTGAAACGTCGCAGAACATATGAGATGTTCCGAAGACTGAAATTGGGATTTCAGAATAGTGCCCACGTCAAGAGGTATGAGACCTCTGACAAGTTTCTTAAGCCTGCAAACTAAGGGAGAAAAGCTCAATCGTTGAGCATGTGCTCAGATTGTCTAAGTACTACAATCGCTTGAATCGAGTGGGAGTTAATCTTTCAGATGAGATAGTGATGGTTCTCCATAGTCACTGCTACCAAGCTATTAGAGCTTCGTGATGAACTATAACATATCAGGGATAGATATGATGATCCTTGAGCAACTCGCGATGTTTGACACCGCGAAAGTAGAAATCAAGAAGGAGCATCAATTGTTGATGGTTAGTAAAACCACTAGTTTCTAGAAGGGCAATGGCAAAAGGGATACTTCATGAAATAGCAAATCATTTGCTGCTCTAGTATAGAATCCCAAGGTTGAACCCAAACCCGAGACTAAGTGCTTCTGTAATGAGGGGAACGGTCACTGAAGCAGAACTACCCTAGATACTTGGTAGATGAGAAGGCAGGCAAGGTCGACAGAAGTATATTGGATATACATTATATGAATGTGTACTTTACTAGTACTCCTAGAAGCACCAGGGTATTAGATACCGTTTCGGTTGCTAAGTGTTAGTAACTCAAAATAAAAGTTGCGGAATAAACGAAGACTAGCTAAAGGTGAGATGACGATATGTGTTGGAAGTGTTTCCAAGGTTGATGTGATCAAGCATCGCATGCTCCCTCTACCATCGAGATTGGTGTTAAACCTAAATAATTGTTATTTGGTGTTTGCGTTGAGCATAAACATGATTGGATTATGTTTATCGCAATACGGTTATTCATTTAAGGAGAATAATGGTTACTCTGTTTATTTGAATAATACCTTCAATGGTCTTGCACCTAAAATGAATCTCGATCGTAGTGATACACATGTTCATGCCAAAAGATATAAGATAGTAATGATAGTACCACATACTTGTGGCACTGCTATTTGAGTCATATTGGGATAGAACGCATGACGAAGCTCCATGTAGATGGAAC